>NW_015644837.1:187090-229868 GCF_001515625.1 Sinocyclocheilus rhinocerous
CATAATATTGGTATCGGTACTCGGTATCGGCAAGTACCAAAAATAAAAGTATCGGTATCGGGCGAGTACTGGAAAAAGTGGTATTGGTGCATCCCTAGTTGTAATGCATTGCCCCCAACACGGCAATGTACTGTATATTTTAGTGCATCAACTAATTTAGAAAAAAAATATGATTTTAATTTTAGTTTATGTCTTATTACTGAATAAAAATGTAGTTTAAAAAAAGTTTTTATGTGCATTTTGCACATAATGCATCATCACTTGTACAGTATTTATTACAGTTTTTTACGATTGTTTACACACTAAAATAAAAATTTCTTCATACACAATGGTAATTCAGAGTGCTTTACATAAAAGGGAGTAAAATAACCATAAATAATAATAATAATCACAACAAGGAATTTAAAAAAAACTTTTAAAATGGTTTAAAAATTGATTTAAAAATTAATTAAAACAGTTAAGAATAGAAAATGGTTATACATAAAATACAGCGCAACCAGTTCGGACGTAGCTGCGGGTGACATAATAGCTTAAAGCGGACTCCCCTTGTTTTGAGTGAACCCTTGGTATTTCGAACTCGATCCTAATGATCTGAGTGGTCTGTTAGGTTTATGTTCAGCGAGCATATCAGCAATGTATTTAGGTCCTAGGCCATTGAGTGATTTATAAACGAGTAAAAGTACTTTAAAATCAATCCTAAATATAACTGGAAGCCAGTGTAAGGACCTGAGGACTGATGTGATATGCTCAGATTATCTGGTTCTAGTCAGAATCCTGGCAGCAGCGTTCTGGATGAGCTGCAGCTGTCTAATGGTCTTCTTAGGAAGGCCGGTGAGGAGACCATTACAATAGTTGTGCTTATATTGTGAAAAAAAGAACCCGGTTTTCAAAATTGCGTGTAAACAATTAAAAAAAAACTGTAATATAGTTATGTATTAATGTTTTAAAGTTTTACATTTGTAACTTTGAATAAGCAATATTATATTTATAAATGAACATTACAGTAACCTTGATTATTTTGATCACTAAACTGATCACTGTAAGTCAGAACTAATAAACCGAACCTTAAAGTTTAGAGTGTGTGTGTGTGTACTGGTTTATATATCCTGGTGGGGACTTAAACCTGACAAAGAGAGTGACAGTGTTGACCTCCTTCTTTCCCCGGTGCTGCGCTGTATCTGAGCTCTGAACACACACACACACACACACACAGAGCGCTTGGCCTTTCCAAAATAGGGGTCAGACGAGCGAATCCCAGCCGTCCCGTCAGTCGGTCTGCACCCGGCAGGGTTACGAGAGAGATTGGGTCGGGGTCAGACGGCCGAGAGGAAACACTTAACTATGAAGTGCAGATATTAGCAGCTTACAAATACACCAGTTACTAGGAATAACAATAATCTGTTGAACTAAATGCACAAACAAATTGAGAATAATTCAAACAATAATAAAACTCAAATAATTGTAATCAATAAGTTAATATTCAGTAATATTATCAATTCAACTGCACTGACTGAGCTGAATTGATCTGGATAATGACTCCATTGTCTTCTGTAGAGCTGCTTTACAGCTGAAACTGAATTCATTTCAGTGATGAATTTTGCAACATTAACACCGTTATTGTCTTGTTTATTACTGTGAAGCTGTACTGTGTGAAGCGCTGGAGAATGAAATGACTCGTCTTGACCCTCATGTCTTGACTTCTTTCTCCAGTGAAATACAGAACAAGATATTTCAGAGGGGCTTTACTCTGTGATGAATAGAGACAGATGCTGTCGAGCTCCCAAAACAAACATCATGAAAGCAGTCTGTACGACTCGTGCGTTATATTCCAAGAGTTATGGAGCCAAGTTTGATGTAGTGCGATGCATATTGGAATATATATGGAATACATGAAGCAACAACCATATGTAAATGACGATAGTAGTAATAATGGAATTAAATGGAGATGTACTTAAAGGCCTTCTCTTTAAAAACTTCTCTGACCCCTATATTGGAAAGGCCAAGACAAAGCTACTCATTGCTTTGTTCTCGTTGTATGCTTTCTAGACTGCAATTATTTGTGAATTTGGATAAATTCACTCTCTGCTAACCATTTGTCCAATATCGCCACGTGCGATTCTGTAGCATTGACGATTTCAGTGGAGGTGGGGACTAATTAGCATATTCATGATCCATGTATATTACATGGTGTAGAGTTACGTTCAAGCCATTTTAAGACATAAAGTAATTGTTTTCTTTGTAAAAAAAAAAAAAAATGTTTCAGTGATGATAAAAGATGAGTATTAAGGGATACAATTAGTGTCTGCAGGGTCCTACTGAAGTTCAGGAACATGAGGGTGAATAAATAAATGAGAGAGTACATTTGTTGGTGAACTATTCCTTTAATATTGCATTCAAAATTATAGCGTTTTTGATTTCAGTCCTTAGTAAAGGCAAAAAGGCAAGGCTGTAACTAACAGTGTAAAGCACATCTCGCCTCTGCGTGAGGAACAGGTTTAAGTCGTGACACACTGATCCGGCTCGTCGTGATCTGTGTAACTCTAATCTATTTGCCGTGTTTCTCGATCTCCAGACAAGCAGAGCAGATGTTTTTCAACCAACAGCAGCCACGGTCTCAAGTTCAGAGTTGTACGGGAGATGTAGGACAAGCTCTCTAAACCGTCTGGCTCGTGGTGAGGTTGTACCGCGTTTGTTGGTCTGGAGAGATCCTGTGCCCTTCACCTCGGGGCTTCCATCAGACTCACTGATCTCTGGATGTTACCTGCTTTTAGCAGATCATTTCCCCGGTGCAAACGCTGCGGTCGCCTCAGTAAGCACAGCGACAGCTCGCTCCGGCCCAGACTCGCTCTCCGCTCGCTCAAAGATAATAGGAGAGCATAATTACAGTGACAGTGTCAGATGAAATGTATTTTCTCTGTACTCAGCTAACTCCCCACAGAAAGCATTTCAATTTACTCCGTTGTGCGCAGAACAATATCGTCCCCGCGGACCGTGACACAAAGGACCATTACAAACGACAATATATATTTCATATCTCCCCAAATGCTTGCTGCAAGTTACAAATGGAGGCCTATTCAAGTATTTATGCCGTGCAGCCAACAGAATATGTATTAGTAATACGCACGGGGTGAAGAGAAGCATATTCTCCTGCTTATATCCATTTGTTGTCAAGATGCATTGGGTCTGTGAGGTCGAGACTGAGACGAGGAAACGCTCATCCGCTCGCAGAGTTTCTGTATTCATATAGTGTATGTTTGTGCGGGTAACTGACCCATAACCTGCATGCACTTGTTTTTTTTTTTTTTCAATTTTAAGATTATTATTATTAGTGTTATTATTTTTATATATAATTTATTTATTTTATTTAAAACTTGCATCCTGTAACCGGTTACAGTTTTCTCTGTTTTCAATCACTAGATTCTGTGATTTGACAAATTGAATTTCATAATGTCGTCACTCCATTAATATAAGCTCATAAAAGCTGCATGTTTAGCCTCATTATTATTAAAATAACAGAAAAATATGCTTTTTAAAATAGCATGATATACGGCAGGACTTGTCAACTTCTCAAAAGTACTTATTGTTGAATTGCAGAAATAAATGGGTTTCCACAAGTTTTATAAAGTTTTATTTTATTAAAATTTAAGACTTTAAGACCTTTTTAGGACCAAGTAAAGGGAATTTAAGGAATTAACTACTTATTTCTGTCTTGTTTTCCTGTGTAAATATCTAAAGACTCTTAAATTAAGATACATTTACTTGAGAAGCAAAATAACAATTATATATATAAATATATATATATATATATATATATAAACTTGTGTATTATTGATTGTTCTGGTTTTAACTCTGTGAGAAACCTTTTTACTCAGTTAACTATTTTGAAGAAATTTTTAGATATATAGTTTAAAAATATAGTTTTAGAGTTTTTATTAAAAAAATAGATTGTTAAAAACAATCTTGCCATTAAAAGTAGACACCAAAGCTGGCATAAACATTTATGCCAGTCTAAATGATTTGTTCATGGAAAGCACATTCTGTAGAAGGAAAAAAACAGTGGTCAAACTATTGTTTTTATTGTTGAAATGAGTTATTTTACATTAAAAATGTTCCTAGCGAGTTGGCAAACTGAGTCTTTAAACGGCACTGAAAATTGGAAATATAAAGGAGGCGCCGAAGCTGAAAGTTATCTATGAATCATTTCCTGAAGATACATAGAAGTTCTTCTTTTCTTGCTGAGCACTTCCTTTCATTCTGTTGATGTAGATTTAGGCTAATTTTAGCCTCTTGAAAGGAAAACGAGTCACAATATATATATATATATATATAAACTTGTGTACTGCGTTAGGCTAACTGAGACTTGTTATAGCACTTTTGTTGGTTTTGATTGCTTCTGTTGTCATCATTTATAAGTCGCTTTGGATAATAGCGTAAATGACTAAATTAAAATGTAAATGTAAAACGAACTAATATCTGCCAGTGAAATGAAAAATCAACTGAAAAACAAGATTTAATTCCTCATTGCACTTGTTTTAGGCCTAAACTCACTTCATTTTGTTACATTTCTCAAACTGCATATGTTAGTTTTGTATCCAAGTGAATACAATTTGATTTAAGGATAAAACGAGACAAAACTACTGAAGAATATATTCATTTTTATGCAAAATGTAATGCCATGACTTATTGAATGTTCGACTTTCTGCTCTGATTTAAGATCTTTTTAGGCCTTAATTTGAGGAAGAGTTTTGCAGAAACTCTGAATAAGTTAATTCCACTAATCAAATGCTTTGGGCATAAAGTGAAAAAGCAAATGAAAACCAGCTGAAATGTCATTTTCTGCTCTGATGTGACATAAAGTGAAGCAGGTGCCATATTAAAGCGAATGAGGATGAAATGTTGATCTGAGCATCACGTCCCGCAGCCAGAGGAGAAGAAAGCAGCGTGTGACACGGAGACATGGCAGAAATAAGGTAAGCAGTAATAGTTACAAAATGAAACACTGCTAGGAATGCTTGTTTACCTCTGGTTATATGCATTTTAAATGCCTGGGCTGAATTGAAAATAAAACAATACATTTTTCAGCATTGCGATGTGCAGGCGAGCGTGTGGTAATCGCTACACGCAGGAACATAAGTTAAGAGTCCTTCAGAATTTATAGAACAAGCTCTTGCCTTATTTTGGGTGTTGCTGAGTGAGGAATTTGCATCGGCATGAATAAGTAATCCAGCACAACACGAGTTTTTAATTCTGTAGGCAGCAATCAAATTAATTATTTCCATTGTTAATTTTTCATTGCTCTTATCCAAGACTGAGAAAATGCATTAGTCACTTTGCATTTGCTACATTTTTCATGACAAGCTGTTCTCCAGAAAACAAAATAGCCACCTAGAAGAAAACATCACAGATGCTGCGACCGGAGTTCAGTACGTTTGCTGAAACAAGCTGCTTCTAGAGGAATGTCGGAAAACAAGAACTTTATTCAGTTTTTTTTTCTTTCTTGAAACTCAGTCTTTCGTCTGAAACTCTAGTCTGCCCTTCAGCAAAACTCAAGCTCTTGAGCTCATTCATGTCAGAAAAGCATTAAAAGTCATAATTTAACAATGTGCAATGACACTGACTCTATATGTGCCCGTAAAATCTATATCCAATATATTTTCAGAATTATCATACTACAGACATCAACAATTCTTAACATTAATGCAATATTTAAGAAGACAACAATACCGTTACAGCATGTATTTATTTTGGTTCATGTTTATTTCTAAATATATATTATTCAAAGCCTTATATGCTAGTTAACTAAAACTTTATCTGAAACTAAAATCATAATCATTACAGTTTTTTACGATTGCTTACACACTAAAATTAAACTTTTCCAACAATTAGCAAAACCTTACACTCAGTGAAATATAATAAAATATATATTTTTTAAATCAGCTAGTTTTCTAAAAAATATTTTTTTTAATTTAGTTTAGCTTGATGTAACTTGAAAACAACAGAAACAAAACTAAAATTATATATATAGCAGAGGATAATGCACAATAACACAAAATTGTTTGAGCCTCACGAGGAAAGCTCTGTGTGTGTGTGTGAGAGTGCGTGTGTGTGTGTCAGTATGAGTGTGTGTGTGTGAGTGTCAGTATGAGTGTATGTGTGTGTGTTTGTGTGAGTGTCAGTATGAGTGTGAGTGTGAGTGTGTGTGTGTGTATGTGTGTGAGAGTGTCAGTATGAGTGTGAGTGTGAGTGTGTGTGTGTGTATGTGTGTGAGAGTGTCAGTATGAGTGTGAGTGTGAGTGTGTGTGTGTGTATGTGTGTGAGAGTGTCAGTATGAGTGTGAGTGTGAGTGTGTGTGTGTGTATGTGTGTGAGAGTGTCAGTATGAGTGTGAGTGTGAGTGTGTGTGTGTGTATGTGTGTGAGAGTGTCAGTATGAGTGTGAGTGTGAGTGTGTGTGTGTGTATGTGTGTGAGAGTGTCAGTATGAGTGTGAGTGTGAGTGTGTGTGTGTGTATGTGTGTGAGAGTGTCAGTATGAGTGTGAGTGTGAGTGTGTGTGTGTGTATGTGTGTGAGAGTGTCAGTATGAGTGTGAGTGTGAGTGTGTGTGTGTGTATGTGTGTGAGAGTGTCAGTATGAGTGTGAGTGTGAGTGTGTGTGTGTGTATGTGTGTGAGAGTGTCAGTATGAGTGTGAGTGTGAGTGTGTGTGTGTGTATGTGTGTGAGAGTGTCAGTATGAGTGTGAGTGTGAGTGTGTGTGTGTGTATGTGTGTGAGAGTGTCAGTATGAGTGTGAGTGTGAGTGTGTGTGTGTGTATGTGTGTGAGAGTGTCAGTATGAGTGTGAGTGTGAGTGTGTGTGTGTGTATGTGTGTGAGAGTGTCAGTATGAGTGTGAGTGTGAGTGTGTGTGTGTGTATGTGTGTGAGAGTGTCAGTATGAGTGTGAGTGTGAGTGTGTGTGTGTGTATGTGTGTGAGAGTGTCAGTATGAGTGTGAGTGTGAGTGTGTGTGTGTGTATGTGTGTGAGAGTGTCAGTATGAGTGTGAGTGTGAGTGTGTGTGTGTGTATGTGTGTGAGAGTGTCAGTATGAGTGTGAGTGTGAGTGTGTGTGTGTGTATGTGTGTGAGAGTGTCAGTATGAGTGTGAGTGTGAGTGTGTGTGTGTGTATGTGTGTGAGAGTGTCAGTATGAGTGTGAGTGTGAGTGTGTGTGTGTGTGTGTGTGTGTACTGGTATTCCCTACATTATGAGGACCAAATGTCCCCGCAAGGATAGTAATACCAGTAAATTCTGACCTTGTGATGACATGTTTTGGTCCTCATGAGGAAACAAGCTTATAAATTACACAGAATTAAGTGTTTTGAAAATGTAAAATAGCAGAAAGTTTTGTGTCAGGGGTAGGTTTAGGGTAAGGGGATAGAAAGTATAGTTTGTACAGTAGAAAAACCATTACGCCTATGGAATGAACAAACAAAAAAATGGAAACCCAACATGTGTGTGTGTGTGTGCGTGCGTGTTTGTATGTTTGTGTGTGTATGCGTGTGCGCGTACGTGTGTGTATGTTTGTGTATGTATGAGACTGGAGGCTTATGTCCGCCTCAGGCTATGGGCTTTTTCCATCAGACGGCTGGAGACTGGGGCCTGTGGATGGGCTGAGGCTCTCAGGAGACTGCTGTTGGATGTCAGTGGCCCGTTTATACAGTATTCATCAGTGTCTGTGTCACACACACTCACTCCATATCCAGAGGATTCATACTGATGATTGACCATACACAGTCACAGTCTGTTTGAGTTATATAGTCACGGTGGGAAACGACACACCTTCAAGAGACGATTCCCATTCATCCAAACCTGTATGTCTTCCAGATAGAAGAACATGTGATGTTTTTAGGAATATCCTGGCTGCTTTTTCCATGTTAAAGTGAAGGTACTGAGGCTGTCAAACTGCAAATGTACCATAAAAGCAGCAGAAGTTGTGCACCATATTCTAAGTCTTCTGAAATCATATGAAGCTTTTTGGGACAAACAGGCTGAAATTAAAGTCGTTAGTCACTCATAATATTTTAAATGGTATACAATGATTACAAATACAGCACCTCAAAGATGTTCAATGAAAATGATTTAAAGTTCAGTCTGTTCCTCACATGAAACATCATATGACTTCAGTATATAGTGCAGAAGTCATATGCACTTCTGTTGTGATTGCTTCTGTGTATTTATTTATTTTGGAGCTTGGCAGACACAGTCATGATTCACTTTCATTATATGTATAAAAAAAAAAAAAGTTCCCATTTGGACTTCTGTTGTGAATTCAAAAATAAATAAATAAATATTTAGTTTGTTTATTATTACACTGAAAGGCACATATATGATTCACTTTCATTATATGGAAAAGTGACTAGTATTTTATGTATACATTTTAAGTGAACTATCACTTTAATATTACAGTCCTGTTTTAACACATTTGAACAGCAGGTTTAAATATTAGCAAAGAAACTGGAATTTGCGGGAAAACTCCTATACATTGAATTAGGATTGTGCTGTGCTGTTCATCTATACCATAAGTTCATATGGTTATTCATATATCTGGATCTTTTAAAGCGTTTGTCTCTGATAATGAATCAAGTCCTTAAACTTTAAAAAGGCTCCGGTTGAAATCCTGAGATCAACAGAAAGCATCACAGGAGACGAAGCGTCTCTCCGCTCCTGCTGTATTTTGCATGACCTGTAATTCTGAAACACAGTGAAACATTAATCAAGCGTGGCAATCTTCACTGCATTAATCATGTGGATTTCAGTGTCGGCCGTTGATGCTGATTTGTTTATAATATGTTCAGTCAAAGAGGCATTACTCAATTTGATGGTCATTTGCATTTTTGAAGAGCGGCGCGTTCCTGAGCACAGAGGAATCCTGTGATCAATAATACAGCTGCTAATGAGCCACACCGGCCCCCTCTGTGAAGCTTTCATCCAAAATTCATTAATATGGTGTTTTATTCATCCGTACGTGGAGCTGAGATGTTGGATACCACAGGACAGCTTCAGCCCACCCTGGCAGACGAGACACGAGTACGAGCTGCTCTGTTTGAGGAGGTTAAATGACAGACAGCGCCGCTCGTCCTGGAGTGAGTCTGTGGAGGAAATGTGAACAGAGCAGGTGTGAGGAATAGAAATGTGTGCGATGAACCTCAACCTGATCTACCAGCTCTCTCCAGTCTCCAGAAATACACTGCTCATCAGATGCTCCACACCATACCTGTTCCAGGACAGAGTATGAGTGTAAATCACTTGAACAATTCCACGTGATTACTATCCTTAAGTGTTATTTTGAGGGAATCTGTACTTCACTCAAGTGCAGTTTAAACTCAAAACATTTACTGTTTCTTAATTGTGCAGTGGTTCATTTCTTCTGTTTTGTCTGGAATATGTGTTTGGCCTCATCTGTGCATCTCACTCTTTCAGGGCTGTTCGGTGTGTATTGTTTTCCACTGTGCTGTTATTATGTTAAGAAAAAATAAATAAAAATCAATGTTGTAAATAAAAAAGGTTCCTCTTCTTCTCTTCTACATGCTTGCATGTATCCCGCGTCGGCGGTATGGGCATAAACACATGAAAATGTATTTAAAATAAAAATACAAAATACTACGTGGAAAATTGTATTTAAATACAAACACAAAATAATGCCTGCAAAAATGTATTTAAATACAAATACAGTATTTTGTATTCTGAAAATACATAAAATACATGTGAAAACTGGCCATCTAGCGAAGTACCACTATTAAGGCTTGTTTGCACCAAGAATGATAATTATAAAGATAACTTTATTAGCGTATCCTAAGCATGTGCTGCAGTTATGTTATCTGTCACTGTAAATGCTCGAGCTCTTTAACACAGGATTGATTTTGATTGTCTGTCAATGTTTTTATCATTCATCAGTAGGATAAAATTGCTCTGAAAGTGATTTGAACAATATCATGTTTTTGTGCCGTTATTGTTATAGTTGTAGTGTGGACTTAGATTTAGAACAGTTTTTAGAACTATATCTGGTCCCACTTTATATTAGGTTGCCTTAACTACTATGCACTTTAAAAAAATAAGTACAATACTTATTGTGTTCAGTTGTATAACGCTCTGCATTATCAGCCGAGTTATAAGAGCAAAATGGTGTCAGATTTAACTGTGAGAGATGACTAGTGGTTAAAAGAATGAGACCTAAAAGGAGATTGGTTTAAATAGGATTGGTGTATTTACAATGTTCACATAAAATACTTTAAAACAACACGATAAAACCAGGTAAACTCAGTCTGTTAAAAGAATACAGTTTGTTTGTCCATACCCTAAAACAGTCCAAGAATCCCAGTGTGTTGATAAGTCCAATGTGAGGGTCCACCAGTGTATATACAACCCACAGAAAGTGCAATCCAAAGTTCGTAGATGGTGACTGGAACGGTGAGCTCTGAAAGTGGTAACTCCTCAATCCAGGTAAGTTTGGTGACTGTTTCACCATTTGTTTGTCATGCTGCTCTCTTATTTAGTTCAACTTCCTGTAAACCAATTAAAACTCTATAATACATTAAATCGTTGTAATAAATAGAGTAGTAAAACATGTCTTTTGTGCGACAGTGTCACAATATTGTATTGCAAAACACTTCTGCTGCTATTGAGGTGGGATACGGGCAAGTTTAGGGACTGGTTTGGTGGTATGGTGTAAAGGTGATGATACACGGGGCAACTTTTTTGAGCAATGTTGCTTGTGCACTTTCCCATTGAGAATGGGTAACACATTTCTATCTGGATACTTTAGATCGGTCGTGGGTCCTGTGTCTCATCTGGTTGCCTGTTGATGGCAACATTGCTCAAAAAGTTGCCCCATGTATCATCAACCTAAGTGATGGGTCAACAGTGTAATTATAAATGTAATTACAGAAATTAATTACAGATGTAATTACATGCAGGTATTTTTTTAAATATAAGTACACTGTAAAAACATGTATGTACACAATAAGTTAATTGTATCAAATGATTAATTTAAATACAAGTACATAGTAGTTAAGGCCACTTAATGAAAAGTGGGACCCTATATCTTTATTATTATTGTTATATAGTTTATCTCGGGGCGCGCACAGAAAGCTGCCTGTCAGAATGCGAGTAGGCCTACTGAATTCTTGAGTTCTCTTTCACAGCATACTGCACTTTTATGAACTCATCTCTCGCTTTATTACTCATTCGTCCATGTTTTTTAATCTCTCTAACGGGTCAGTAACTCCTGCCCACTATATACACAATATAGAACATGTTCAGTAGTTCACACTTTATATAAGCACCACCTATATAGCTATATTGTCATATCACCCAGCCATAGCAAGCAGTAATGCTTAAAGTTTAATAAATACAACTGACTTGCTAGTTGATCAAACCAAAATTTGACCAAAATAAAGCAAAAAAATCATGTCTGACAAGCTAGCTCGAATGTCCAGTGCTAGTGGTAATGTTATTTTCCCCTTGTTAGGAAACAGATCATTTTGATACCCAACATTTCTGAGTTGTGCAGGCCATAAACTTTAAACATGGGGAAAACAGTTGCTGCTGTGACAGGTGTGCTTTATCACCTCATTTTGATGTAGTGCATATAGAACTGCAATAACTATTTCAAGCATTTTGTATGTTTTCTACACAGCAAAATAGCACGTATTTGACAGAAAATCCAGAATTGTCAAGCTGCCCATGTAAATAGCACTGTGAAAGTTTATATGGTTGTCAATGAATGGGACATTTTACTCAAATTTAAATATCTTCAAAAGATTTTGGCTTTAATAAAATTTCCCCAAGAAACCTGTGGTCCTCCATTATTCTTTCCGACAGCAAAGCACTTGAATGCAACAAGCTCGTAATCACAACTTAAGAAGTGAGAGGTAGGAAATTTCTGCACATGAAGGCAGCATTATTCCTTATTTCCTTACAGGAATCATGAAAATTCACTCACCCAAATCTAGATGGACTGGAACATCTGCGGCTCACATGAACGTGGCATGTCTGAACTAGTTGACACAGGAAATCAATTGTGTAATAAAGAGATTGACTGGCAAAAAGTATTTTATGTATTTTGAAAATTTACCTTAAAAAATACATTTATCATAAATACTGCCCATCCCTGGGTGGTACCGGCCCAGAGATGGAGGCAGCGCTTGTGATCAGTGAATGCGGGAATTCCTTTAAATTCTTTGAAATTCATTACTTGACCGATGTCCAGGGTTGAGCGATGGCTGGCGTTCCCGAGTTTGATTTGACTGGCTCCTTCGTGCATGTTGAGCTGGGTGTAGAGGTCAGCATAGTGCCGTGCTTTCGTGTTAGCCACCACCTTCTTCGCTATCGACTTCAGTCGTCGGTACTCTTACCAGCCATCTGTGAGACACGCCACCATTTGAAAGCGGCCGTTTTTGCTTTCGTGATTTCTTGAACCTTGTCAGTCCACCACTAGACCTGCTTGTCGATGAATCGTGGTCCTGGCTTAGTCGCACCGAGGCACTCTCCCGCTGCGTCGCAGATTGTCTTGGTCACATTTGCCCAGAATCTTTCGACGGGCTGTGTCAAGCATGGCAGCCAAGTGTGTTTTCACCACTTGATCTTTTCAGGGCCGGTGAGTCGGGCACGGGGTCAAAGGCCAAGGTTCAGCTGGAGGTCAAGGGCTAGTAGCCGGTGTTGGGAGGTGATGGTCTCGGATGGAATCACCTTGACTGGTGATTCCATCCATGACAAGCTTGAATTCATGCCGTCATATAATAGTCAATCTGGGTCGATCGCCCACCGTCCACCGCTAGTGTAAGTGGCAAGATGGGAGTCACGTTTCTTGAAAAAAGTGTTGGTGACGACCAGATTGTGGGCTTCTTTATTTCGAGTACCATAGCCTTGGTGCCGTCCAAATAAAAAAAAGATTATTAAAGTACGTTTTACAAGAAAATACCATTCAGTCTTTCTATTTTAATAATGTACATTTAATTCAATGCATTACTTGTCAAGTTCTGCATTACTTGCAAATGCATGAACTGTTGAAATATACAGTGACTGATTTGAATGCAGTGTAAGTCACTTGTCAGATTCTCAAATGTTATACGAAGCTTTGTGTGAGCAACAGACCAAAACTGTCATCATTCACAGAAAAAAAGGCACATTCATGGGCCTCCAGCAATGTCTTATTAATAAACAAATCACTTGTTTGAGTCTGATTTCTTCAGAGATTTCTCATTAAAAACGGACTTATTTTTTGGTCTGTTGCACACAAAATTGTCTCAAAAGGTTTGGAATCTAGTGCACATGGCATATGGACTAAAGCTACGATACATTTAGCCTGCTTTTGCTTTCTTTTTGAAGCTTCAGTCTCCGCTCACTGTGACTGCATGGAAAAGGGCAACCAATTTTAATTTGGTCACACTTTATTTTAAGGTCCAATTATCGCTATTAACAAACCATTAATTGTGACTTTTGTCTCAATAAACTCCTAATTTGCTGCTTATTAATAGTTAGTAAGGTAGTTGTTAAGTTTAGGTATTGGGTAGAATTAGGGATGTAGAACATGGTCATGCAGAATATGTGCTTTATAAGCACTAATAAACAGCCAATATGTTAATAATAGGCATGCTAATAAGCAACTAGTTAAGAGTGAGAATTGGTCCCTGTACTATTGTCACGGTGTGAGGAGTGCGGAGCGAGGAACGAAGGAGACGAGAAGTACATAAATTGAGATATTTTAATGAATACAAGGGAACCAGGAAAACACACGTAGCACTCGGACGAACAATACCGGACAAATAACTCTGAACAAAACACTCCTTAAGAACACAACATAATCAGGGGAAGACGAGACACACCTGGAAAGAAATTAGAAACAATCAGGGAGCAGGAACAGGAAGATAACCAAATAAGGGCAAGGAAGGCACATGGGGAGCAAAACACACACAAAACAAGGAACAGAGTCTGACATAACTCCCCCCTCCCGGAAGGCGCATCCCACGCCATACAACATCCAACGGGGAGGGGGGGTTGGCATTCTGGAGGCCTCTAGGAGCAGGGTTCCAGGACAGAAGGCCTCCATGGTGGTGCCCGTTCCGGGACCCATGGCAGATCTGGCAGTTCGGGGTGCCATGGCGGAGCAGGCAGACTAGGAGGCCACGGCGGAGCAGGCAGACTAGGAGGCCATGGCGGAGCAGCCGTGGGCTAAACTCGGGAACAGGAGCCCTCCGTGGGCTAGATTCAGGGACTGGGAAGCACTTACGAGGAGCTGGAGGGTGCTCTGGAGGAGCAGGCACAGCAAGGCGCTTTTGAGGAGCTGGCACTGGAGCGAGCTCTGGGGCTGGAGCCGACACTGGAGCGAGCTCTGGGGCTGGAGCCGACACTGAAGCGAACACTCGGGCGCGCTCTCGGGCCCTGAGCCAGTCATTTCTGCTCTTCCTCCTCTTCTGATTATGGGTGAACTGGGCGGCCGGCGGGCTTGGGTCAACAGCAACTGGCGGGTTTGAGAGAGCCGCGGCTGGCGGGCTTGACTTCGTAGCAGCCGGCGGGCCTGACTCGGGAACGGCCGGCAGGCTTGTGGGAGCCATGGCTGGCGGACTTGACAATGGCGCGACCGGCGGGCTTGACAACGGCGCGGCGAAGCTTGCGATGGTTTCCATGCCGAGGGGAAAACAAAACACTTTCAAAACCAAAAAACAAACACGGGGAGGAGGGGTGGTATTCTGTCACTATTGCACTACTGTGAGGAGTGCGGAGCGAGGAACGAAGGAGACGAGGAATACATCAATCGAGAGATTTTAATGAATACAAGGGAACCAGGAAAACACACGTAGCACTCGGACGAACAATACCGGACAAAGAACTCAAAACAAAACACTCCTTAAGAACACAACATAATCAGGGAAAGACGAGACACACCTGGAAACAAATTAGAAACAATCAGGGAGCAGGAACAGGAAGATAACCAAATAAGGGCAAGGAAGGCACATGGGGAGCAAAACACACACAAAACAAGGAACAAAGTCTGACAACTATAGTGTTACCTTTAATTTTTTATCTGAGTTTATTCTTTGAAATCATCCGTCTGACTATAAAGCCATTCACCAAAGTCAAGAGATTGCAGCAAACCAAAAGAAGTCACTGAAAATAGGTCCATTCATGAGTCTTACCGATTACTAAACAAATCACTCGTTTGAGTCAACCGTTGATCCAGTCTTTTTTCCCACCTCAGTTTAACACAAACCATTGACTCAGGTTAAGAGCTCATGAGGATTCTCAGTGAAAAGTGACTTCAATTTTGGTCTGTTGCTCACAAAATTGGTTCAGCAGGCTTGGAAATCAGCACACACTGCGGTTATGATACATTTAGCCTGCTTTTGCTTTCTTTTTGAAGCTTCAGTCTGCATTCATTGTAATTCATTGACCGGATGTAATTTTTTTGGGTGTGCCGTTTCTTTCGAACTCAAGAAGTCGCAGTAAAATCAAAAGAATTCATTGAAATCACAAAGGAGATGAGCATTTCGTTTAGCGTTATGGCACCAAGCCCCAAAGCACCACATGACGACCTATTACACCCACACTCAGATGAAGCAGCGTATCTTTTCGCAACGCTGTCCATCTGAATAATTCAGCGGCTGGAAATTGTCTCTCAAATCAGGAGAGGCTGAAATATATTCGGCTAGAATTCTCCCCAATCGGAGGCAAAGAGATCTGTCCACCGTGTTCCTAGGTATTAACTCTCACCTTTGAATATTTCATTTTTGGCAATGCTTCACAGAAGAATGGCTCAGCCCTCAAGTACATTTACATTAATTTTTGAATTTCCTGGATGAGGCCCTGGAGGTCACTGCAATTCATGTCTAACTGACAGGCCTTTTTAAGGTGCTTGTCAGTCGGAGACGGCCGAGCGGAAAGCTCCCATCCAAACTCTGCGAGACAGGCCCTCTTTGGCAGCCTTGATTGGTGCCTTGATGTCTGTTAGTGTAACCTGGGAGGTTAGCGGCGGTGTCACTCAAGCCGACTCGCTTGAAAAAAACTCCCAAAATCGTGAGCGCCTGTCCATTGTTGGCTCGTGAGCGCCTGCGCTGTGGCTGTCAAGTCGATTTCATCGGCTGTGTTAAAAAGCAGTGACAGCATGGCTATCAAATAGTTGTCCCGCGTCTGTACAGTCGCTCTCTGTGTGTCTGTCTGTGCGAATTTCTCACATTGGGAGCTCTGACTTTCCCCTCGATTTCCCATTTACAAGCTCTCGGCGGGCGACTCTAATTTGCCCGGGCTGCGCTGTAGTGTGACAGAGGCTTGTCACCGCGCGGCTGATGAGGGGAATATGTTGTCTGTTCTGGATGGATGTTTCTGGAGGTTTGGAGAGGCAGATGGCGGCGCGTTCGCTGTCCTCGCGCTCTGCCTTCCTCACCTCAACTGTTTCATTTGCATTCTGTTTCATCAGTGGCCGCTCTCCTGTCTGCGCTCGATTTTACTTTTTGACGCCATTCTGAATTCCGTATCGGGCAAACACGCATCTTTTATATTGTCAGAGCAGGAGACACAGCTGAGGAAAGCGCAGCCAGCGGGAAATCGCTCAAGTTTACTTCTACAGATCGATGAGGCGCAGCGCTCTTTAGAGCTGATCGGCCTCTTTAGGCAACTCAAAAACACCCTTTAGAATGATGCATTTACTATGGTTGTTAAATAAACAGATCTATTATTTAGTGCAGTGCTAATTTCATTGCCAAATAACTTTTGTCAAGCAACATTTTTTCACCAATAGAAATGAAAAAATCTATTGACCTTTCTCTCAACTAATAAAAACGAGTTAACGAGTTCAATCAGTTTGGAAATTTTGGAAAATTGATTGATAAATGAATTGCAGTTTAACTCAACTTTACTGTACGACTAATCTACTGTACATTTAGTTGTCTAAAACTAGACTACAACTAAAACAATTCAGGTGACTAAAGTATGACCAAAACATTTAGGGCCCTAAATATTAAGACTGAAACTTCATTAAAACTTGCTGTAAAAATTAGAACTGACATAGTGTTTATTAGGGCTGTCAAACAATTCAAATTAATCTAATCAATTACAAGATGTGCAGATTAATGAAATTAATTGCAAATCAATCACACATAATTTTGGACTAAAAGATGCAAAAGATGGCAAAATATAATTTACAGTCATTATTGTGTTAAATGAGAAAAGCATTGAATAGACATTACAAAAAAGTAGCTTTAGAAAGGAACATTTTAATTCAACATATAATTTATTACACATAAACATTTAAAGGGGTCATATGATGCTTTTTTAAAGATCATTATTTTGTGTATTTGGTGTAACAGAATATGCTGACATGCTTTAATGTTCAAAAAACACATTATTTTTCAAATACTGTACATTATTGTAGGTCCTCTATGCCCCGCCTCTCTCAAACGCTTCGTTTTCTACAAAGTCCCTCCTTCCGACAAGCGCAGTCTGCTCTGATTGGCCAGCTGATCCAGTGCATTGTGATTGGCTGAACACCGCAAGCACTCATCGGAAATGCGCACGCACACACACACACACACACACATACACACGATGCGCAAAACTCCGCATTTGAACAGTCAATAGCAAATACTTAAACTAATAACAAAACAGTAGCTGATTCAGAAGCGCCAGATTGTCATAGCAAAGTCAGAATTACCTCCTCTCCTAGGTTCACGAAAGGTCGATGTGGCTCTAACATTGTTTCCAGTAGCTGTGTCTGAAGTGGCATTTAGGTGTATTTACACACACTGTTTAGATGTGGCATGAATGCGTTTACACTTGCATAAGAAATGCTATGAGGTTAATAGTTTTAAATGGACATTAATGGGTTTTAAAAAGTAGGTAGCGGCAAATCGCTGTGTTAATGAGTGATGAGTGAGTGAGTGAGTGAGTGAGTGAGTCATTAATTCAATTGATTTGTTCAAACAGTTGATTAGCTTAAGAATGACGCTTATTGACTGTCTTATTGAATGAGTCACTGAATCATTGACTCACTAGATTCGTTCATAACCATGGATTTACTCAGTAACAAATCGCCGCTGTGTGTTGATCAGATACACACAACAGTTCAGCTGTGGCTTTGATTGGAACTATCTTTGTTGGCGAAATTGAGCAAAAACAATACAATATTGTGTCTTAAACAAAATATGAACTTCTTGTTTATTGAACTATTGTATAAAATCAGTATCACATTAGCAATGGTGCATATATTGGGCAAAAACACCACTCTTGCTGGTGTGATATTGCTAAACTATGACATGATATAAATATAAGAGGGTAATTTTTTGCCCTCATATCTTGAATTTTAGGCTCATATAACTGCGTTCTAATAGACTCCATCACACAGTCAGTCTGTCGTCCTGCATCATGTTCATCAGATACTGCATCAAGGTAAGATGATCTACAGGTCTTATCATTAAAAAAAAATAAAATCCCCATAATTAATTACACCAAATCAACATGTTAAATCGACAACACTAGTGTGTGTGTGTGTATATATATATACACACACACACACACACACACACACAGACTTTTGTGTGCTATTTGAAAGTGCTGAGGTCTTGTGAGCATTTGTGTTGTGAGCGTAATGTGCATCATGTCCTAGATAGTGTGGCTCTGACAGGTCAGATGAATAGTCCGGCTGCTGGTTTGATCCCCTGCAAATACACATGCTGATAAAACACTGCTGAGATGAGCTGAGAATACATATAATGTAAAGATGGTGCTGTAGATGCTGGACGTCAGACATCTGCAGTGATCGTGGCTCTGCTGATTCAATCTGTGTTTTCCTACATGGATTAGAGAGCTTCTGCTGATGGCGGTCAGTGACCTTTAGTGCCAACCCGTTCTGAGATATCGCTGTCTGCAGACGTCAGTTATTATTTCAGTGCTCATGTTTTTGTCCTGTCTCAGTGTAAGCACTGTGGACCTGTTGGCTTGAGCAGATCAATACCACTTCTGTCTCAACTCCAGACTGAACACTCTAAAAACAAATGTTCTGCTTCAATCAATCAATCAATCAATCAATGTCAAGTACAACGTAATTAAACACTAACAGCTTATCCAGTCCAATGCAAAGCATGATGGGAAATAGAATTCCACTGGTCAGTTTTCAAAAAGTTATCAAGAAAGTTACATTTTATTTTATTTTTTCTGGCATCAATGAGTCAGTTTGTATTGACACTGCCCCATATTTTGCACAAAAAAAAAAACAGTAGTGTTTTTCTTTTTTGGATGCCAAAAAGTTTGCACATGTGATTGCACACAAACCTTAAATCAGGGCCTTAGAGACCAGCAGAAACTGCTATACCTCCATCCACCATTGCTCAGACATTTTACCTTTATATTTGATCTAAATAGCATTTTTCTATTTACACTTTGGTTGAACAGCAACTATCACTATTTGCAGCCATTTGTTGCTATTTATACTATTGATTATCACTAATTAATTATACTATTAAAATGTAATCTTTCTTAAAAAAAAGGTTAAACTAAAACAGAATTTGAGAAAAAAAATTATTTCATAGGGCACTAAAAATTCATTTGTTTTTGTTAAAGTTTTAATAAACTGTTGTCAAATTGAATGTTTTATTATTTTAATTGCTTTTTGATAAAAAAACAAAAACAAATATGAAAAAATGGGGGGGAATAAATAAATAAATAAATAAGCAAACCATAATTTGATAAAAAAAATAACACTATTTGGAAGAAAATGAAATGGAATTTAGGGGGAAAAGACCATAATGTGGGGAAAACATTTAAAAATATTTTTGAAGAAAATAAAGTAGAATTTGAAAAAAAAGCACCATAATTAGTGAAAAAACTAAACTGAAATATGGAGAAGAAAAAAAATTGTTAGTGCCCTACAAATGGCATCTGGCTGCATCACATTGCATTGTGGCAGTGAGTTTTGCACAGACAAACAGCACTCAGGTTTTCTTCTGAAATGAGCTCACCTGTCCTGTCCCCTCACAAGTCATCAAGTCCCATCCACTCAATAATCCTGCTGGCTTTCAGCTCCTCTGGCTCAGATCTACCCTCATTATGTCACAGACAGCAGCTGTTCTACAGCCGTCTGAGCTCCAAATATCACATGGACCAATTAAAACATTGTCTCTGTCCCTCATGCGGGCTGATGTGCCGGGGCTGAGAAGGGTTAATGAGTGGGCTCAGGGACCGCCGTATGCTTATGTCATGTCACCTGCTCCCTCAAAGCTCAGCCATGTATTGAGACGCGGCCGGCACAGAGCAGGTCATTACAATATTCATGAGGGACGGTCAAAAGCTCTGGCCTGTTCTCCGCCTGTTGACGTGTAACCCACTGTACGAATGTGAAAGGTCACGGACCCGGCGCATGTCTGTCTCCGGAGCATGTGATCCACTGACGGTTAATATGCCAACCTTTTTGAAGTCTTATATGGCATCTCTCTCACTAACACCTTTACATTTTTAAACAGTAATGTCCAAACCAATTAAATTGCAATTGATCATTCTGAAAAAGCACATGGTGCATGAAATATGCATTATGTTTCTTAGGAAATAAAAAAAAATAAAATAAAAAAAATTCTGTAATGCATGTGAAAAACAGATCTGATTTGCATATTAATGAGAAGCTTTGCAGATTGGCATGTTGGGAAGTGTCACAGCGGTTGAACCTGATGCCAGAGGCCTGTGTACAGACATTCTCTCACACAGCAACCAATCCAGCTCATGCACGCTGTGTGCATCATATTACCTCGCCAAACACAATGAACGCTTGTGCTTCATGCCTTTCTTATATACAGGAATGTGCGCATTTTCTGATCTGAAAAGTATGACCCACATGAATCGTAAACAATTACAAAACATACTGCAAAATATGGCGTTTTAAAAAAAAAAATAAAAAAGTCACGCATGGATTGCACTTAAAGAGCTAGTGGCATCATCTAGCAGCTGTGTGTGGGAAACCCTGATCAACTCAGCTATGGTCCAAAATTAACCCTCGCCAAATGCCACATGCCAGTAAAAATCAGTGTTGTCCTGTATATGAAACTGTGTTACCCACCAGTTGGTGCGATTATCAAATCTCAAAGGCTGCTGTTTAATTCTACAAATATATAGTCTGACGTGGCAACTCTGAGAGTGAAGCCCAGCACTGTGTTCATTTATACATCAGCCACTCATGATCCAGTGTTTTTGGCTCTGTTTACAGTCAAAAAGAACTGCATCTCTGCAAGCACTAAGTGTACAGCTTATAACATGCATTAGAACACACAATACATGCAACCATCCTCCCAAAATCTGTTGGCAACAATAGATACGCTTTAAAGTTGCAATGAAACTGAAAGTAGCGACAGCTTTTTCTGTCGAATTGTGACTAACATTTTACAGATTATTGAAATATAATAAATAGATGGTGCTTGTTTGTATGAATTGGTTGTTGATTGGATGTTGAGATGTGGGCGTGGCACTCAAAAATATATGCAGGGGCGGAGTTTAAACAGAATAAATGATTGTAAAAGTACTGCATGCATCAGCAGAGAAAAGAAGATGCGTTTATGAGATTTTGAATAAACATTATGGGCCAGATTTACTAAACAGGTAAATTAACATGAGAGTGCTAATGCTTTTTGGGGGTTTAAAAATTGGCGTAAATACCAGTAAACTTATCAGCGCAAACCTTAGTAAATTGGAACTCGTTCATTTAAACACTCGCCTCCCATAAATGTTCCTACAAATGCATATGCAATAGGATCAGCCACAAAAATAACTGTGTCCATACCTTTTCATGGCTAATTCTTCACCACGTGTCTGTACAAGTCAAGTCAAGTCACCTTTATTTGTATAGCGCTTTTAACAATACAGATTGTGTCAAAGCAACTGGGTTTGCACTGGTGCTTTACGTTAGTAAATCTGGCCTATAGTTGGACATCCAGCGAGTCTGAGAGTGAAGCACAGCACTGTGTTCATTTACACATGAGCAGCACATGATCCGGTGTTTTCAGCTTTGTTCACATTAAATGCTGCTCCACAGAAACAAGCACTGTGAGTTTGAGTCACTTATAAAGTGCTTAGAAAATGCAACATGTGCAACCATCTTCTAAAACCTGTAATGACAATCGTTTATAAATCAGTTGTCAACAACAGAGAAGATTTAAAGTCGTGATGAAACCAAAATTAGCAGCAGATCTTTTCTTTCATATTGCGATGAACTCTTGGTTCTAAGCATCTGATGCTGATTGGATGATAAGATGTGGGCATGGCACTCAAAAAGTATGCAGATGAGTGTGAGGTGGAGGGCGGAGTTTAATAACACAGAAAAGACTGATGATTCATTGGACGATTGAGTTATGACATTTGATTAAACATTACAGGTCAAAACATTTAAAAAGAAACATGCACAGATGAATCATTGACAATAAGATCAGTAATATGTATTTAGAAAATACATTTAATTTACATTTCATGCTGACTTTAAGGTCTCCGTGTGTTTTTCTGTCAAAATGAAAGGTATATTAACATGTGAATGTTTGAAAGCAAATACATTTAGACAGTGATGAGTAGCAGTATTTTAATTTGACTGTCATTTTGTAAAATAAATTGTTGTCATTGTTATTATTAATATTCAGTACAGTAGGGGGTACACTGTAAAAATATGAAATGAAACTAAACAAAAATAAATTAAACAAAGAATACACTATATTCTACCCTTATTCTACTTCAAAATTCCATGTTTACTGCAATTCAATGTGTTACTTGCCGTTCATTTTATTTATTTGTGGAATGTACTAATTTATTGATTTTTTTTTGGAGTTTGGAAAATTTTACTTCAGTGTACTGTAATTCAAACATTGCATTTTTTCCCCCTCAGCTGATCACGTGTGTGCATATTTTTACAATGAAATTCATAATTACAGTGACATATACATAAACGCGTACAGTATATAGTGTGAGCGGCATGTCAGCGCTACAGAATACGATTTCCAAACATGATGCAATTAAAAGCTTTTTGGAAAATGTCAGAATCTATTTTTGAGTGATTATTTCCATCCTTAACCCATGATATGTTAATGATCCTCAGACTGATCTCACTGACAGATACAGTCCTCAGATGCACATTTATCTCATTAGCATCTCGTTTCACACCATGTGTGTCACTCTGATGTCGCCAACCACAGATAAGACGCCATCCACAACAAACTCAATTCAATTCATAGTGTTTATATATATATATATATATATATATAAACATTAATGATGCTTCTAAAGGGTGTTTGTGCCAGTCCTTATGACTGTAGTTACTCGCTGGACCCCAGATCTCGCTTCCATACAGGGCGATAGGCAATATGATACTACTGAAAATCTTTGTCAAAATTCTGATGGGGTTGAATAATTTCAAATTTCAAATCAGAACCCGAAATTTCCCCCAATAATTTTTTTGGGGGGGGTGGGGTGGGGGGGCTATAGGGCTCCGCCCGAATTCATAATTACAGTGACATATACATAAACACGTACAGTATATAGTGTGAGCGGCATGTCAGCGCTACAGAATACGATTTCCAAACATGATGCAATTAAAAGCTTTTTGGAAAATGTCAGAATCTATTTTTGAGTGATTATTTCCATCCTTAACCCATGATATGTTAATGATCCTCAGACTGATCTCACTGACAGATACAGTCCTCAGATGCACATTTATCTCATTAGCATCTCGTTTCACACCATGTGTGTCACTCTGATGTCGCCAACCACAGATAAGACGCCATCCACAACAAACTCAATTCAATTCATAGTGTTTATATATATATATATATATATATAAACATTAATGATACTACTAATGCAGATGTGTTTACTCTTTACTTCTTAATTTGTGGCATTTATAAATATGTTGTGCTACCAAAGAATAAGAAGGTCCTTTATCAAGTAATATTCTTAATTTGTCATTTTCATGGAGCGACTGGAAGTCAGGAATGCTCTGCTGTATTTGACGTGGGGGGGCTATAGGGCTCCGCCCGTAGAACCATGGCCCACTAAACTGCCTGCTCCGCCATGGCCCCTCGAACTATTCCGTGTGCTATGTGTGTGTTCCCTGGTATTTTGGTGTCATTAAAGTCTATGATTGTTCTGGATCTCCTTCTTCTCCGAGCTCCTTCGTCTCCTCGTTCCTACACAGTAGGCAGACCGTGACAATGACATAGTGCTGCTTTAAGAAAGATGAAATCCGAGAGTTGATTATAGAGCAAAATACTTTTCCCAAATTACTGGTTACACAGATCCCTCTGTAGTTATTAGGATCTGTTTTGTCTCCACTTTTAAAGATAGGAGAGATGAGTCTTGTGTTCCAGACCTCAGGAACAACTTAATCATATTAAAAAGTAAAGAGTAATGCAATCTGAAATTCAGGAGAGCTGTTTTTAAAGGTGACATATCATGAAAATCTGACTTTTCCAGGTATTAAGTGCTATAATCAGGTCCCCGGTGCATCTACCAACCAAGGAAACGTGAAAAAGATTAACCCAGTAACTTTGTTTAGGTAAGCCTTTTTCTGCAAGCGTCTGAGAAAACGAGCGCGTTTGATTTCGCTCCCTTGGTGACGTGGCAAAGGGATCTCATTATAATATTACCTTACATTGTAAGTTTCCACCGACGGCACGGTCATTGTGATTTAGCAAGCGACAACGGTGTACCAGCTCTAATGCCATGATGAAAGTTTGAGCAAAACATGCTAACTGTTCTGTGTTTGGCTGCACAGACGAGCACAGAACACTGTATAGAGTCCCAGCCTCAGAGACAACAGAGCAGTGGATTTATTGATTTATTTAATGTATATTGCTGCTGCCAAACAGATCTAAAATAAACATGCGATTTATTTCCAAGCTGTTTACCTTCACAGACATAACCAACTGTTTTTTATAACTCGTGTGTTTTTAACGTAAACTTGTGTGTGAATGAGAACTTAAGTTTAGTACTCATGCTGTGATTTGTCAGCTGTTTACCTTCACAGACATAACCCACTGTTTTTGTAACTCATGTGTGTTTTTAACGTGAACTTGTGTGTGAACGAGAACTTAGTTTAGTACTCACATGCTGTGACAGCCGCTTTCTGTGCGTGTGCATGGGCCGTGTTATGTGTGCACTCAGAAAAACGCATATCAGAAGTTTAAACTCATATGTTTTAAAACGCATGATTTCAGCGTGATAAACATAATAATCAGAACCAAAACAGATGTTTTTAGCAGGTACGAGCTGTAATGCCACAGCTCTATTCTGGAAAAGGGGGCGGGGAGCAGCAGCTCATTTGCATTTAAAGACACAGGCCCGAAAAACAGCGTGTTTCTGCTTCCACTCAAAATAGGCATTTTCAAAATGATATAATAAATGATCTGTGGAGTATTTTGAGCTGAAACTTCACAGAAACATTCTGGGGACACCAGAGACTTATATTACATATTGTAAAAAGCGGCATAACATGTCTCCTTTAAAGAAATTCAAACAATAAATACAGTTTTGTGGCTCTTTATTATGTCAAATAGTCTGTCCTTTGCTGTCCAATTTTTACTGCACATTTATTTTGGTTATACATGTTTTTAATTAAGTCATATATTCTACCGCCTATGCCACTTTGAATGATTTTATAAAACAATCCATTATGCCAAATGGAGTCAAATGCCTTCTTAAAATCTATGAAGCATGCAAATATTTTTCCATCTTTCTTTTGGTGTACATGTTCATTTATTAACGTGTGTAGTGTGTGAATATGGTCAGTGGTTCGATGTTTAGGGAGGAAGCCAATTTGAGATTTGCTGATGACATTGTGCTGCTTTAAGAAAGATGAAATCCGAGAGTTGATTATTGAGCAAAATACTTTTCCCAAATTACTGGTTACACAGATCCCTCTGTAGTTATTAGGATCTGTTTTGTCTCCACTTTTAAAGACAGGAGAGATGAGTCCTGTGTTCCAGACCTCTGGAAAAACGCCTGAACTCAAAATCAAGTTAAAAAGTTTGAGTAATGCAATCTGAAATTCAGGAGAGCTGTTTTTAAGCATCTCATTTTTTATGTTGTCAGGGCCACAGGATTTCTTACATTTGAGGGATTTCAGTTTTCCACCAAGTTCTTGTTGGGTTATTGGATAATCTAGTGGATTTTGGTTGTTTTTGATACATGATTCAAGAGCATTCAATTTTCCAAGGACTTTTAATTGGTTGGGATTATTCAGAGGGTCAGTTTGATGTGTATTGAGCTTCTCAAAATAATCTTTCCAAATTTGACCAACTTGTATGTCTAGCTCTTGTGGCTTTGTATTGTTTAGACCTGACCCTGATCAATTGTGTTTTCCATCTTCTGAAGTGTGTTGTAATAATAATCCAATTTCTTCTGTCTCAGTGTGCTTTTGTAATGTTTCAGAAGTTCCGTGTGCTTGAAGCGTAATTCTGAGTTGACTGGATCTTTGTGTTTTTGATTTGAAATGAATCGTAGCTCTTGTCTTATTGTTTTAGTCATGGTCAAACCACTTTTCAGAAGGTTTTTGTTTCAACACAAAACCCAGCTGCTTTTGCAGCTCGCCGTTTGAAGCAAATAAAGGCGAGGAGAGGTTTGGGCTAATAAATACGATCTGGTCGAAGCTGGCGAATGTAAATCCAGAGGAAAATCCTCACAAAGCGTGGTGTGACGGCGGTGGAGTGTTCTAGTATGAGGTGGCGTCAGTAATCTCAATAATCTCCAGCTTTTCCAGTTTCACAATATTAACAGAGCGGCGTTTATCTGGAGTCACAATGCGGCCGTGTCGCAGCTATTATGAATGAAGTGCATGCGGTTCATTGTTCATATCTGTTTGGCTCCTCGAGTGTCGATGATGAACTCGCTCACAGCGTCTCATTGTCATCCAGAAGGCCAGATGAGAGCGTTCACAATGAGTCTGGATCTCTGATCTGGCAGTGATGAGCGTATTTCACTGCTGGTAAACTGATAAAGCAATCATCAGGGCCGGTGATTAATGTGTACAAACCTCTCAATGCCTTTCCTAACATCAGACGTTCAATTTCAGCCATGTATTGTTCTTGAAACAGCAGACTGAGGCTTTGAACATGCTGTTGAGTGTGTCTTTTCTGATGCTAGGCCAGCTCCGCTCACAGAAAGCTTACGTTATATTGTAGCTTTTAAAAATAGTTGTCTTTTTTTGTCATATTTACGCTGTTACAGGGAAATCTCACTCTGGTAGTGTTTTGATGGACTCTGTGAGGCCTCGTCGTCCTCGAACACGGTTTTGGAGAATATGTTAACTCTTTTATTCTTTAAGGTTATCTTCAGATGTTTTTGATGGATGCTCACATGATTTGTTTGTATTTTTCAGAAGAAATTCTTAGTATTACATCAGCAGTTTATTAAAGGTTGACCGATAGATGTCCATTCATAGACATCTGATATCAGTTTTTTTATTATATAGTAGCCAAGGTATATAAATATGTTTATAACTTTGTCCACATGACTTTCATTATGTGGTACAGTGTTAGGGAGTAATAACGACTACACTAGTAGAAACATCAGATTAACACGCTGTTACAGGGAAATCTCACTCTGGTAGTGTTTACTCTGTGAGGCCTCGTCGTCCTCGAACACGGTTTTGGAGAATATGTTAACTATTTTATTCTTTAAGGTTATCTTCAGATGTTTTTGATGGATGTTCACATGATTTGTTTGTATTTTTCAGGAGAAATTATTAGTGTTACATCAGCAGTTTATTAAAGGTTGACCGATAGATGTCCATTCATAGACATCTGATATCAGTTTTTTTATTATATAGTAGCCAAGGTATATAAATATGTTTATAACTTTGTCCACATGACTTTCATTATGTGGTACAGTGTTAGGGAGTAATAACGACTACACTATATGAACGGATTTTTCATCAGTTTGACAGTAACTTGTCATTTGTATGTCTGTATGGGTGAAAAGTCACACAATATACAATCATTTACATGCTTGAAAAATGTGATATCGCCTCCCCAGTGGCTGGTTTCTTTAAAATTTCTCATATACCTTTATGAACTGATTTTTCATCAGTTTGACAGTAACTTGTCATTTGTATGTCTGTATGGGTGAAAAGTCACACAATATACAATCATTTACATGCTTGAAAAATGTGATATCGCCTCCCCAGTGGCTGGTTTCTTTAAAATTTCTCATATACCTTTAGGGCCATGAGTCAAACAGGCCCACTGAGTTTTGTTCCGATCAGCCTCCGTTAACCCCATCAGAAATGTGCTCAAACTTAATTTGCCAATGGCAACCATGTTTTTTGAGATCCACGAATGTGCTCATAGACAGCTGTGGCACTTTGGACACAAACACTGCATGTGAATTATCAAGTCAATCGGACTAATGGATGCATAGTTATAGCTATCAGTTTTTTTATTATATAGTAGCCAAGGTATATAAATATGTTTATAACTTTGTCCACATGACTTTCATTATGTGGTACAGTGTTAGGGAGTAATAACGACTACACTATATGAACGGATTTTTCATCAGTTTGACAGTAACTTGTCATTTGTATGTCTGTATGGGTGAAAAGTCACACAATATACAATAATTTACACGCTTGAAAAATGTGATATGCCCCCCCAGTGGCTGGTTTCTTTAAAATTTCTCAAACACCTTTAGGGCCATGAGTCAAACAGGCCCACTGAGTTTTGTTCCGATCTGCCTCCGTTAAACCCATCGGAAATGTGCTCGAACTTCATTGGCCAATGGCAACCATGTTTTTTGAGATCCACGAATGTGCTCATAGACAGCTGTGGCACTTTGGACACAAACACTGCATGTGAATTATCAAGTCAATCGGACTAATGGATGCATAGTTATAGCTGTTTTTATGTTTTTGTCCTGTTATAGCGCCACACAGTGGCCAGAATAAGCAATGTTTCTCATGTGACCTCAGATTGAGGTCTTACATGTGCGTATCAAGTTTGGCTATCTCATTCCATTGAAAAGTTATATCCGTTTCAGTAAAAGTGGCACCGCCTTTTACGCACGTTTTGGCATCTGTTTGCAAGTCGAAAATTCAAGGCTTTTTTGATCTGAGGTCTTACATGTGCGTATCAAGTTTGCTATCTCATTCCATTGAAAAGTTATATCCGTTTCAGTAAAAGTGGCCCCGCCTCTTACGCACGTTTTGGCATCTGTTTGCAAGTCGAAAATTCAAGGCTTTTTTGATAATTATTGATATTCACTCTGCAGAGAATTTAGGACTAGTTCACAAAAGCATGTTTTTCAAAAAATCCCAAATAGCCGTGCGTGTTTTGTTTACACACACACACACACACACACACACACACACGCACACAATATTTAGAAATACATTGCTGCCATAGACAGATTCGGTGTAGATAGCTTTGTTTCTTTAAGTCGGAATCATTCCAACACATGATAACTTCTAAAAATAACAATTTTCAGTGTTCAGTGCACATGCTCTGATATATGAGAGATGATGCAAGCTTGTATCATTTCATTGTCCAGTCAATAAAACAGGCAAAAATGATGTACATAAAAAAATAAAAAAAATAAAAATACATGTCCGAACAGCAGAAGCCTTCATGTGAGAGTGAGTGTAGTTCAGGTGGAGTTTTTCTCAATCTCGTCGAGTGTTTGAAGCATGTCAGAGACCCTCGGCTGGCCTCACAACACTTGGGTGATGTGTGTGACACATCGAGATGTTTTCATTCATAAGAACAGAGGAAAAAAGCCCACAACAACTCAACAACAAATAAAAACACGTTGAAGAACATGGAGTGCAGTGCGGCTGGAGTTGGTGACATGCTGTCAGAAGCTGTGGTGTGAAACCATCCGTCCTCCAGCAGCTCGGACATCATCAGCTCTGACAGGCTCCGCTCTTTTTAAAGGGCCCCACAGGTGCTCTAATCTGCTCACCTGAGTTTGAGAAACCACCGGCGGACAGATAGAGAGTCACTGACATGAGCCACTCCAGCGCAGAGCGTGACGGAGAAACTCCACTAGCTTCACATATTCGCTCATTACACACTAGCGATAATCTATTTGATACGGTGATTTTACCACACAACACAGTGCCTAAAACCCTCATAACTGTGCTAAAATCACTGTAACGCACGGCCTCGAGCAGCCAAGCAAAACAGTTGCACATATGATTAAAAACACAGGTATTCATATAAATAGTCAATATATATATATATATATATATATATATATATATATATAAACATGTAATAATAAATGTTTATTTATAATAATTGATATTTTATTTATTTATTTTTTAATTTTTTAACTACACACAATCCATATTCTAAATCTCATTGATCACTGAAAAAATTGTGAGCAATGATTGTTGTCCATGGCTACAATCAAGTAAGATTAGCTATATAAAATATATAATATTTTAAATTAATATGTTTATTAAAAATATTAAATCAATACTTTTTATTAAAATTTATTTTAATACATTTTTAATTTAATACCTTTATTTTAATAAACGTAAAAAACATTTTATTTCCTGTTTGCATTTTAATTTTAAAGCTATTTTATTTTTTGTATTTGCTTTTTAAAATTATATTTATGTATACACTTTTTAGACATTTTAATTTCAGTTTTAGTTATTTTAGTACATGAAGTATAACTAAATGAATAAATGAATTACAAATGTTGCTTTGGTAACTAGCTTAAATAGAAAGGTTTAAAAGTATGTCTTAATTAATTAATTAATTAATTTATTTATTTATTTATTTAAATTATTTCAGTTTTGATAACCTAACCTATAATAAACTATAATAACCCTAACCCATATGGTCATTCAATTTTATAACATGACCATTTGTTAGACCTTACTCAATGTATGTGTTTGTAAATATTATTATTATTATTATTTATTTTTTTTTTTTTCATTTAAACTGTGTTTTATTAACAAAAATAAAATACCAAGCATAAAGGTGTCATATGCTTGTGGGAGTAATCAAGAGGTGTATTGCATGTGGAGCTCCTAGTGCTTCATCTCCGGCTGAATGTGTGGAATATTCCCATCAGCCTGTTATTCCAGCTCTGAGAGAAAGAGGTCACTGTTGATTTACTTTACCGTCTTCAGTGCATCACATCCTTCAGCACAATGTACCTAATCTACTCACAGCTCTACACGATGTGCATCTTTAATGTTGTTTAAAGCAGGCGGATGCATCAGCAGGCGGATCAAACAGCACAGTATCAGTCTGAAGCTGTGTTCTGCACGGGACGGTTCTGCCCTTACTGTGATGTACAGCGAGCTAATGCTGTTGGGACGTTCTTTTGGGTCGCCCATCCAAAACTACCCAACACTTCACTATTATGTATATTGTCATAATGTGGCATGTATTTGTCCTTTAAGAAATGTAGAATAAATGTGTTTGTAGCTGATTCAGTGTATGGGGAGGCTGGGGCTAGTTGTCACGCAGGGACGTTGTCATAAGATCTCAGTAAATAAAAGAGTTGTTTCAGTAAATGAAAAACTTCCAGTATTATATTTTTGTAACATCTAATTTTAATGACAAGAGTTACTAAGAACTATTTATACTATATTACAATATACTATTTTTATTTATACTATTATTACTATATTCTATAACACTAAGACATTTACAAAAGCTATAGTGTTATATAAAAGGTTATAAACCTATATAGAGGATGCACTGTGTTCTCAGATATTGTTCATAAAAGATATAAGGTATTATTTTCATAGTTTGAGTGTTTACTTAAAGCTTGGTGCTATTAGTGTGAAATGACATGTTGTAGTTCTAGAGTTTATTGAGTACGATTTCTGTTAGCCAAAATATTGCTTTCATATTTATATGTGCTACAACTGTTCAGTAAGATTTACGAGATATAAATATAAATTAATACTTGTATTCATGAAGGACACATTAAATTGATCAAAAGTGACAGTAAAGACTTTTATAATGTTACAAAAGACTTCTATTTTTTTTTTAATAAATGCTGTTCTTTTGAACTTTCTATTCATGTGTGAATCCTGAAAAATAAAATGTATCACAGTTTCCACAAAAATATTGAGCAGCACAACAGAAATACATTACAGTTTAACATAGAGCTCAGCTATTTGAAATTGTAATAATATTTCAATTTTTTTTTACTGTATTTTAGATAAAAATGCAGCTTTGGTGAGCAGAAAAGGCTTCTTTACAAAACATAAAAAAATCTTATTGACCTCAAACATTTGATCAGTAGTGTATATTATCTTATATGTGTTTGCTGTTTGTTTCATAAATGTTTTACTGTTTAAATGTTGCATTCCCATTGTGACAACTTACCCCATAACATGTGTGACAACATGCCCTGCTATTGGTAAAACAATCACTATGTGTTTATTGAAGGGTTTAACATCTCAGACAGATTCTAGTCTATATTGTACAATGAATAGATCTTCTTTGATTCTCTATTGATTTGTGTCTGGTAACTAATATTGGATGTTCATAAGCAGGATATGTTCTAGTTGTCAATCAGATTGAAATGCTCTGCATGAATATTTTGTGTCTATATTTAGCAGAAGTGAATATGTGTCGCAGACTTGAAGTCCAGCCAGCTCAGCGGAACGCAGACAGCAAGAACAAATCTGAACGGCCAAATCAGAAAAGTCAATACAAACATTATTTTGCTTTTCAGAATCAGCAAATGGATCGACAGACTCGCAGTGTTTTCTGTCTATTATCTGGAGCATTCAAACAGACTCTGGATTATTTCACAGTTACAGTCACTTCGAGCTCTTGTTTGTCAGGATGGACCTACATATTATCCTTTAGAAATCACAAACGCCATCTTGCTCGTATCGAGGACTTTTCAGAAGACAAGCAAACAGATCAGTTGAAGATCAGGAAAAAAATCCCCATTTAAGAATTCAGCCGCTCGTGTAACTGAGGGACGAGCGTCATTTTTATTTCATAGTGTCCCGATTCCAGTGGTTCCACATGGACGTTTCTGGAAAAAGGCCCATCAGCTGGATTTAATTGCTGTTGGTGACACAACAAAGAGCCTACAAACATTCATGTGTGGATATAATTGAATGTGGAGAAAGATCAATAGCACTCAATAAAAACTAATTGTGTCGGAGGGAGGAATGTTAGTTTACACGTTACATCTGTGTGCTGGATCCGGGTCTCCGGCTCCATTTTTTAGTGAAACTGAGTGTGACAGAAATGGATGCATAAAACACACTGGTCTTCTATTATTTAAGAATGGAAACAGTGTGGAACAATGAGAGCCACGGTGAGGCTGTGAAGCGTACGGAGGAAAGCAACACAGATAGAAAATACAAGTCTGACTCGCAAAACATCAGCGTTCAGGCCTTTCCTTTCACTGGATTCTTCCGGCATTTTCAACTATCAATAAAAGCCTGAAACTGCAATATCTTAAGCGTCTGTATACTTCATGATTTGTCTATTTATCACTGAAATAATAGTTACTATACAATGTTTTGAGAGATTAAAAAAGTGTTTCATGTGATAACAAACACCTATCTATCTATCTACCTATCTATCTATATTTAACTATCTATCTATCTATCTATCTATATATATATATATATATGTCTATCTATCTATCTGTCTATCTATCTATCTATCTATGTTTAAAAAAACTCAAATTTTAATCATAAAATATTTTTACGTATTTTACATATATCTATTTTTGTATAGTCATTAATTTATATATTCATGTAATAAAAAATAAAAAAAACTTTTATTTTAGAGAACAACAGTATTACAATACTAATACAGAATTATAATACAACAAATTGCAATACTAATATTTATGGCTGTAATATTTATTTTTAATTTCTTTGCTTTCAAACATTATGAGCTATAAAGCTTTTGTTGGAAAACACAATACAGGTCAGATTCAAGCACACGTGATCAGGCATTATGTGATTTTTTTCTAAGTAGCACTCACTCCTGGACTGTCGATATTTAATTTCTATCAACAAATGAGTTTACTAGCTTTGAGGTGGCTTTAGTTTTGTTGACCTGGATGGATTTTGGTTAGTTAGCCCTAAACCAGGAACATGTTATCCTTGACCAAATCATGTTGAGCATATGAGTCTCAACATAACTGAAAACAGACCTAATGCTTAGAGCTCACCTCCGACACATTCATTATTGTGAATAATAAAACACTTTGTTTTATGGAAATTCCACTTAATAAAACAAGAACTGAGAGAAACAAAACATTGACTGTTTTATGTGCCGTGAATGACACGTTTGACTGGCTCTGTGTGTTTGTTTGATTATGTGTTCAGTCTCGGCGTGAGTTAAGCTCACTAATCTGGTTTGTAAAGCGTCTGTGGTTTTATAGAGACGAGCTGCCAGAACACCGAACATCCAGACGAACACAATACCTGACTGAGACTGGACAGCTACCGCAATCCACGCCAATGTTTGTGTACAGTGCCGATCCTAGACTTCTGGGGGCCCTACGCAAAACTTTGTCACCTGTCTGTGCGTTCATAAAAATCCCCAAATGCTCCCCAAGCCCTTAACCTATTCTTTCAGAGCAGTTTCACTGTCAACACACAACAGAGAGTTGAATCAGTCAGTAATAATAATCAGTTAATTTGGATGATTTAGTGTGCAGAAAGAAACATATTTGCAGGAGGAAATGCATGTGTCTTTCGCATTTTCTGTGCTCTGAAGGCACTTTGCATGCGACAGATCTGAGACCAATTGCTTTTTCATTGCAATCCTTGCAATTGCAAAAATTGCAATTTTGCCTTGAGATACAACGGAGTAATTAACTAATTTAATGATTCATTTCTAAAGTCATCGACTCACTGTTACACATCATATGTGAGATTTGGTTACTGTATTTACTGTATTTCAGTGTGAGAGATGTGATGTTACTTGAAAAATCCTCTTTTCAGTCTTTTCACACCAGACTAGTGTTTTCAAAAATACTGTTACTTCGGTATGAAGTCGACACTAAAGTTGAGAAAATGTGATGGTACCAGACTATCTGCAGTAAAGGTAGTACTGAGTACTGACTCCATTTGGTACCCTAATCTGTTGCATGTCTCAGAGCAACACAGAGAAGTGTTTCGTTCCTAAATTCATCTTTGCTTAGAATGAATCGGTTTTGTGAATGATTCAATGAGTCTTGCTGAATTTGGAACCGCATACTAGCATCATACTCTTTTACCACATCATCTTCCTATGGCAGCGATAGTAAGAATCGCATGCAAGTATGCAGTTCTAAATTCAGCATCTGTCACTTGCTTCATTCCTGAATGAATCAGTCCTCTTAAACGAATCAAACAATTCAGTGACTTACTCATTAAAACATTGATGTGCTGCCATCTACTGGTGCTTTAGTTTTTTATTCAAAAACATTTTACTTTTTGATTATTTCGTGTTACTTCAGTAAAAATTGTATATCTAAAAGCACCAGTAGATGGTAAAAATTGTATATCTTTAATGCAGTTATAATTGCTTTGTAAATGCATTCATGCCACATTTGAGCCGCATTAAACAGTACTAATATCTAATGCCACTTCAGATGCAGCTTCTGTGCCACTTCTTCAGTGCAAAGATGAATTTTGTTCAAACTAGCTCTATAGTGTCTTATTTTAATTTAATTTATTGATGGAATGTAAATTAACCAATTAATAAATTAATACAAAATAACATTGAGGATGGTGCATATATTTGATACATTTAGAAAACAATAAATACATTTAAAAAAGCATATCAAAATTGATGTGTGCACCTGTCTTTGCTGAATATATTTAGTAGCTTTAATAAGCCTCTAAAGTTAGATACTAAAAACAATAGTTGTTGTATTATTTGTAATGCATTTCTTTGTTCTTCGTTTTATTACTGACTTTTTACTAGACTTTTTAAAGCAAGGTTTAAATGAGTGAGAATGTCTGAAAAGCTACATCTAATGTTTTAATGAATTATTTTCATATGATTGTTTTTGGCACCAATTATTTATATATTTTTAAAACAGTTAAAGTGAGTGTCTTCCAAAAGTTTTTGCTGTGTTATCGAAATTGGTAGCAATAACCGTGAAATACTTGTATTGTACTGATTACTGAAACTTTGGAATCGTAACAATACAATACACCAGACAGGAAGAAACCAATTAGAAACCACCCAGAACACCTTAGTAGTCAATTAACAATGCATTAAAACACTTAAGACCTTTCACTGCCTGTTATACAACCCTTTCTATCCCAAATTAAAAAAAAGACAAAATAAACAAAATAAAGAGTAATTTTTAGTTAAGACTTCATGCAGACGAGTCTCTGTGTGTCTGTTCCTTAAAGGCGCAGTGGTGTGGAGGAGGAAGGGCAGGAGTGTGTAAATAATGTAAGGGCTTTAAAGTGTTTTCTCATGCCTGTAGCTCAATCCTGACCCACTTTAATTAGCCCTTCATTTCTGCCCTGCCTCCTTTCATGCATCGCCCGCACACAGCACAAAAACCTCCGCTTTGATTAAAAGTGCTTTGATTCGAAGCAGGTTTTTCAGAGCAAATCAGATTATAAGGTGGCACACTGTCAGACTCCCTTCTCCCAACTTTCGCCCCTCTCTCATCCGACAGCCAGGAACTCCAAAACATTTAATTGCCCGCCAAAATGTTCCACATCCATCACATTATCTTGCCACAATCCGCCAAAGCTATCAGAGCCGCCCGCCTCCAATTACCTGCGTTTTCTCTGCATAAAGTCCCCTGCATTGCAAATGTGACCTTTCGCGCAAGTGCTGATTGCTTGTTCAGGGGTGAGTGTGTGTGTGTGTGTGTGCGCGTGCGTGAGTGTGTGTGTGTGTGAGTGAGTGTGTGTGTGTGTGTGTGTGAGTGTGTGTGATTGTGTGTGTGTGTGAGTGAGTGTGTGTGTGTCTGTGTGTGTGTGAGTGAGTGAGTGTGTGTGAGTGTTTGTGTGTGTGTTTGTAGAAGGCCCCTCTGTGACACTCCACCCATTGTGAATGTAAACTCACTCTGATAGCCATAACACAAATCAGCAGGCTTGACATCATGAAGCGGGCCGGAGCGCTTTAACGAGGGCCCCTGTGCTCCAGACTCATGCATAAGGAGCGCTTCCTCCTCCTTAAACTGGGCTCCGCTCCTCTCCTCAGCGGCTCAGCCAGGCCAGACATGTAAAACAGCGGCCGCTCGCATGGACGCTTCAGCATCTTCCCCTCTGAAACTCAAGCAGGGCTAGTGAAAGCCCATGGTCACGCCAGCGCGAGCCGCTCTCCAGAAGACAATCGGACGGTTACTCCAGGGCAGTGTATTCAGTGTTGGTTTGTATTTACCAAAGACACAATTTGTGCAATAGATATGTTCTGCCCACCAATTGTATATTTGACATTAATACTGATACAGTATATTGATAAGACCAACAGTTAAGTTCATTTGTTTGTCATTATTTATGCATTAGGATTAACTGTACACAGCAAAGAATTATGGTGATGTTAACATTAAAACACTTCAAGAAGCAGTAAATGCCTTTACTATATACAGTGAAAAACTGCAGTACATCTAATAGGGCGTCGAAAGACAGCAAAAGGCTGTTAAATGCAGTTTTTGGAAGTGAAAAGAAAAAAAAAATTACAATTTACAGTGAAAAACCCTAAATTGACATTCCCGGCATTCCCTGTGCTGGGAACAGCTTTTTTTTCTTTCTTTCTTTGAAATAACAATGTTTTGTCTTAGTTTTTACTATTACTTATGTACATGATGGTTATTTGTTACATCTGATGTTGTTTAAGTCATGTGTATTGTATTATTTTTAGTGTCATGATGGTGTTTTGTGTTTGTTTGCACCTTCTATATATTAGTTTTTACCTCAGCTTATGGAAAATCTACTTGTAAAGAACTTTTCATTCATAATCTTGCTTTTTCTTTTCAGAGAAAGTGTTTTTTTTTTGGTGGTTGTCAGTGTATTATAAAGGTACAAAACTGATTTTAAGTAAATAACTTCAGTAAATTAGCATATTAACATTATATCAGTTAATTAAATATATGTTGTTGTTTTTTTACTGTAACTTTAAGATCTGTAAAATCTTAAATGTTTCTGCTGCATTTTTGTATGCTAAAGTTCTGGAAACAACAGCCTTTTTTACAGTACACAATAAATACAGAAAATTACACAGAAACATTACACACACCAGTTTACACAATATGCACAGTGTTAATAAATCTATATTATTGCATGTACTGAATTGTGCTGTTTGCATATTTTATGCAAATGACATTCATGCATTCATTCGTGTTTTATGCAATGCAGATCGATGCAACCAGAGCATTTGTAAAAACAACAACCGTTTGCAATTTAATTGCACAGAAATGCAGTATTGTACATTACGTGTATCTGAAGTTTCAGCTGAAGAGACTCTTATGTGCATATAGTAATAATTTGCATGGTTCAGAAAAGCACACATTTCAAATCAGTGATTCTGTTTGATTTATTTCTAGGTTAAAAAAGTGAGTGTGTGTCTGTTCTGTTAAAGTCAAAGTGTTGGGAATGAACCCGTGTCCGACTCCTGCAAGCATCACTCCTGTCACCTTGGTAATTGCAGAAAGGTCATGCAGCATTGTGCGGAGCTCTCAGATTTATGTACATCATTTGAGGCTGGATCAATAGTATATGCTGTTTTCATTCGTCTATGAAAGGCATAAGAGAGTTAAGCTTGACCTTTGCCTCCGTATCCAATTGTGTTGCAAAAGATCAGCAGTACATACAAATAAGAGCGGCTTGAGTGTTTCTGTTAAAGCAAAGATAAAAACAAGAGGTCGGGCACGAGGGGAATAAGAACACTGATGCCGTTGCATGTACGGAAATATTACTGCGTTTGAGTGGCTCTTGTTGGAGCGGCTGAGATGCGGCTGGCATGATGAACACTCGTGGGTTTCTGACTGCAGAAGCTCAATGCTCTCGAGCTGGTTTCACTGTATGGGAAAGACAGCAAAAGGCTGTTAAATGCAGTTTTTGGAAGTGAAAAAAAAAAAAAAATTACAATTTACAGTGAAAAACCCTAAATTGACATTCCCGGCATTCCCTGTGCTGGGAACAGCTTTTTTTTCTTTCTTTCTTTGAAATAACAATGTTTTGTCTTAGTTTTTACTATTACTTATGTACATGATGGTTATTTGTTACATCTGATGTTGTTTAAGTCATGTGTATTGTATTATTTTTAGTGTCATGATGGTGTTTTGTGTTTGTTTGCACCTTCTATATATTAGTTTTTACCTCAGCTTATGGAAAATCTACTTGTAAAGAACTTTTCATTCATAATCTTGCTTTTTCTTTTCAGAGAAAGTGTTTTTTTTTTGGTGGTTGTCAGTGTATTATAAAGGTACAAAACAGATTTTAAGTACTTCAGTAAATTAGCATATTAACATTATATCAGTTAATTAAATATATGTTGTTGTTTTTTTACTGTAACTTTAAGATCTGTAAAATCTTAAATGTTTCTGCTGCATTTTTGTATGCTAAAGTTCTGGAAACAACAGCCTTTTTTACAGTACACAATAAATACAGAAAATTACACAGAAACATTACACACACCAGTTTACACAATATGCACAGTGTTAATAAATCTATATTATTGCATGTACTGAATTGTGCTGTTTGCATATTTTATGCAAATGACATTCATGCATTCATTCGTGTTTTATGCAATGCAGATCGATGCAACCAGAGCATTTGTAAAAACAACAACCGTTTGCAATTTAATTGCACAGAAATGCAGTATTGTACATTACGTGTATCTGAAGTTTCAGCTGAAGAGACTCTTATGTGCATATAGTAATAATTTGCATGGTTCAGAAAAGCACACATTTCAAATCAGTGATTCTGTTTGATTTATTTCTAGGTTAAAAAAGTGAGTGTGTGTCTGTTCTGTTAAAGTCAAAGTGTTGGGAATGAACCCGTGTCCGACTCCTGCAAGCATCACTCCTGTCACCTTGGTAATTGCAGAAAGGTCATGCAGCATTGTGCGGAGCTCTCAGATTTATGTACATCATTTGAGGCTGGATCAATAGTATATGCTGTTTTCATTCGTCTATGAAAGGCATAAGAGAGTTAAGCTTGACCTTTGCCTCCGTATCCAATTGTGTTGCAAAAGATCAGCAGTACATACAAATAAGAGCGGCTTGAGTGTTTCTGTTAAAGCAAAGATAAAAACAAGAGGTCGGGCACGAGGGGAATAAGAACACTGATGCCGTTGCATGTACGGAAATATTACTGCGTTTGAGTGGCTCTTGTTGGAGCGGCTGAGATGCGGCTGGCATGATGAACACTCGTGGGTTTCTGACTGCAGAAGCTCAATGCTCTCGAGCTGGTTTCACTGTATGGTGTTTGTGCCATGCAGAAGAGAGAATCTGAGAGATTAGACGCTCATAATGACTGCGGCTGAAGATGAAGACGTGTTCGCTGAGCTCACAGATCTGTGTTCACGCACTCCTTCTTTCTCATCCCATAGATGTCAGTCTATTATTTCGGTCTTTCCTTTGCATAATCAGGATGTCTGTTGTTCTTATCTTCTAATTTCAAAAGAATATTCCAGATGTTGATTAAATAATTTCAGTGATTCAAAAAATAATTTAAATTCATCCACCTTTTCCTTTTTTATTTATTTTTTTATTTTTATGCTGAAATCTGGGTTGCATACAATGGCATTAAACGTTAGAACACTCGCTGTTAAAACAGCATAACCACAAGATGCAAACAATATGTGTGTTAAATTGATTTTACTGTGAAAAAAAAAAAAGACTGTCTAACTGTTTCTAACAGTCCAAAAATATCCAAGTTTACAGCTTTGTTGGCATCGGAAAATAAAACCTAAAACTCTAAAATAATAAAAAAAAATGGACTAGAACAACTTTAAAACTTAAATAACGCACACATCTTAATGAACAATGTGTTGTAAGTGCTTTTATAAAATCCAAAACATCACATTTATGCATTTAAACCTTTCAAAAAATTGGGCCCATTTACTTTCATTGTAAGTCTCTCACTGTAACCCTGAATCAATCATTCATTCATGCATTCATTTATGGACAAATTAAATTACTTTTTGCGAAAATTAACATGATGCCACAAATTCTGCAGATGGAGCTTAACTTGTAGAAACATGATACATTTCTTTCTTGTACAGAGCCACTAGATCAGGCTTTTACTGCATGCGCCTGCCAACATTTTCACTGGCCACACCAAAATAAAGCTACAATAACAGCTGGGAATTCTACAGCTATAATTTAACTAAATAACAGGTATAAATTCATGAGGACACTTTTGATGGAGAATTATGTCTTGCAGATAAATAAATACAAATGAATGAATGAATGATTGCATTTTCAGTATCGGTTTTTTTTCCCTTCAGTAAAGCTTTTTCTGTCAGTGGTTCTTGAACTTCAAGCCCCATGCTTTTGTTAATTCAGTTTGATCTGGAGTGTGGATTCTCTGTTAAGCAGCACTCTCTGTTAAGATGAACAGAAATAGCACACAGACACATAAAGCATCTGCTGTGTTTTATGTGTCCGTGTGCTGTTTCTGATCATCTTCCCTCAGTCACACACTCAGTTCAGCCTCTCCAGAGCTCAGAGAGACTCTCAGAGACCGGCTCTCAGCGCTGTGACCTCTGCAGCGGCTCCATGAAGACCGACGGAGAGTGTGTGACACCTGAGAGTGAAGACAAGCCTATCAAACAGAGCGGCTGGAGTCTGCCCTCCAGACCCGCAGTGACTAACGGAGGAAAGCCACCGCATCGATGCCTATTACACCAGCCATCTAGTGAACTTTAATGACATTTAAATGCAATTTTAAAGCTGCAGGGAAAACAAATGGCTTTTGCATGTGCTATTTTGTGTGTGATTATTATTGACTGATAGAACACTCGTGACACTGAATGCAAGATTAAACAGATTTAGTTTGCTCACTCTGTTATTATTCACTAAGATTAGACAGAGGGGGAATAAGTAATGTGAAACACCTTACAAATACATTTGTATTAGTATGAGATATGTAAGATGTCTGTTTGCACATAAGCATTAGATGGTAGAAACAAATCAAACATATATTCACAATTTGACCTATTGTGGGAAATAATAATAGCAAATGCAGTGTAATGGTAAAACCTGTATTGTTAAATGTGGATTTGGTTGTCATTTCAAACTTTCTTGTGCATTTTTTTATTTGTAAAATGTATTATTATTATTATTATTATTATTATTATTATTATTATGACTGACTGAGTAACATGAGTAACAGTGTTAGATCTGCATGTGTTTTGAGCTCGTTGTTTCTCTTCCAACCTTCATGGTTCATTCAGCGTCAGCATTTTACTCTCCAAATGGCTTTTTTATTATTATTAATTAGCCAGGTTAATTAAGGCCAAATGTTCGCGATGACACAGGCAGGGCAGAAGCACACAGTCGTGGGTCGGTGTTAGAGAGCTACTAATGATGTGCAGATATACTGAGCGTGTCTTTGGTCCCAGGCTCTGCAGTCTGGAGTCCGGAGGGACATGCGGACAAACGCGTCTGATAAACAAACGTCTGTTCTGTTAAGAGCTGTGAAACCTCATGTCCAGCATGCTTGAGTTCTGTGCCTGTTCAGTAATAATAATAATAATAATAATAATAATAATAATAATAATAATAATAATAATAATAATAATAATAATAATAATAATAATAATAATAATAATAATAATAATAATAATAATAATAATAATAATAATAATAATAATAATATTTAATTTAATATTA
>NW_015644837.1:230214-231267 GCF_001515625.1 Sinocyclocheilus rhinocerous
AAAAAAAAAATAACAAAAAAAAAAGTTTTCTTTATAGGAGAATTGACTCAAAGTGATCCTCATAAATAACAAATAACGCAGGATAGCAGAGCAGATTTCAGATGATTGGCAGAGCCGGTGGAGGAAATAAAACACATTAATTGGTCAGTTACAGATCTAAATCTTCTCGCCTTTTTCTCCTCCTTCTTCAGGTAATATATTGTGTTCAAGTCTATTACCAGCGCTAGTAGCTCCTGTCCCTTTAGATGAAGCAGAAATATATAAATAACAGGAAGAAAACGCAGCCATCAGCGGAGGTTTGCGCAGGTCGATAAAGCTTTTAGATTTGGAGATGTTTCTATTTCCTGCGGCTAAGAGTTGTTAATGGAGCTTAAGGAATTATCTTATGGCTCTGTGTTTTGAGAGCAGTTTATTTCAGGGGCCCCTGTGTTCCCTGTCGAGTCTGAATATGCTGCTGTCAAAGGCGCTTAATGAAAAGTAACGCGTCGCTGATTACAGTTTGATTCGGTTTCTATGTAAAAGCGCCGTTAATTCAGCATCATCCCTCCACCCGGTGTGCGTGTGTGTGTGTGTGTGTGTGACACGCCTGAACGAGTACGTCAAACCATCACATCTCCTCCCCCTCTCTCTGCCTCTCCAAACCCTGTTTAATGAGAGGAAACTTTCTTGAAACAGTAACTATATATTATTTTATGCAATACGCAAAATATTGTATTATTCTATGCAATGGTATTTTATTCTGTTCTTCAAATTTATTTGCGATCTGCTCTGCAATTTTAAATTGTTTTCATTTTAGAAAAATATCTTAATGTAATATAATTTTCAAGTATTTATTGTTAGTAGTAGTCTTATCATTATTATTATTATTATTATTATTATTATTAGTTATTGTTTTTTATATTTATCATTACTACTACTACTACTACTATTATTATTATTATTATTATTATTATTATTATTATTATTATTATTATTATTATTATTATTATTATTATTATTATTATTATTATTATTATTATTATTATTATTTATGATTATTATACAATGTATCTG
>NW_015644837.1:231612-250905 GCF_001515625.1 Sinocyclocheilus rhinocerous
AGTGAGTGTGTGTGTGTGTGTGTGTGTGTGTGTGACACGCCTGAACGAGTAAGTCAAACCATCACATCTCCTCCCCCTCTCTCTGCCTCTCCAAACCCTGTTTAATGAGAGGAAACTTTCTTGAAACAGTAACTATATATTATTTTATGCAATACGCAAAATATTGTATTATTCTATGCAATGGTATTTTATTCTGTTCTTCAAATTTATTTGCGATCTGCTCTGCAATTTTAAATTGTTTTCATTTTAGAAAAATATCTTAATGTAATATAATTTTCAAGTATTTATTGTTAGTAGTAGTCTTATCATTATTATTATTATTATTATTATTATTATTAGTTATTGTTTTTTATTATTATTATTACTACTACTACTACTACTATTATTATTATTATTATTATTATTATTATTATTATTTATGATTAGTATACAATGTATCTGTAAAATAACAAATTAAGTATTAATAAATCTGGCACTTTAGATTTTCTAATTTATTTATTTATTTTTGAGTGAAAAATAATTATCTTCATTTTTAGACAACGAAATATAACACCAACAGCACTATTTGTTGTGCATTGCGTTGTACGGAGAAAACAAACAAACAAAAAAACACGTTTTTTCAAATGTCTTTGTCCAGGGGATCGTTCAGGAGAAGGTCTCAATCGTTTGGCTTTCACATTGAAATTCATCAGTGAAGGCCCTCTCAGCGGACCCCAGTCCTCCAGGGGCCACACTTTCACCATCACTGTCAACTCCTGCCTTTGACTGCGTGTTTTTGCCCTTTCATCTGGACCAACTAATTCTCTTGCCCTTTTCACTTAGAGACGCGCCCCGGTGAAAAAGCCTCCGAGTGCAGAGGAGCTCCAGAAACTGAGGTGTCCGTGTCAAGATGAACATTTCAAATGATCTCGCCTTCTACCATATAAACGGCCTGTCTGCAGAGCTCAAGTGCTGGGTCAGGGTGAAGGATTTGGCGCTTCGATAATATTATCAGAGGCAGAGAAAGAGAGAGTAGAAATCGATAGAGCGAAGTGAATGATGACTGAAAACATCCCAATTACAGGCTGGTTATGGCGGGTTAATGGGGCTCATCCAGCGCTGTCTTATGGCTCCTGAGGGCCTCATCTCTCCCATCAGAGGACGCGAGAGAATGATAAACAGTTATTGGGGGATTATTACAAAGCCAAACACAGTGAACACGAAACAATCACTGCTGAGAACATCGTATACATTATTTAGAGTGGACAGTCGGCCCATTCGTAGTGTGATGCCATTACTTTGGCCTAATGATATAACATTTAAAATTTAAGTTACTTTTACATTTTCATATGCAATGTTTATTTTTTTATTTTATTTTTTTTATACCGAAAATGTATGCATATGTAGTTGTAGGCCTATATTTTATAATGCAAATGCTAAATTACAGGATAAAATATAGCACAACTTTTTAGTGTCAAAAATAATAAAAACAATACACACAATTAAATAAGATGCATTTATTGAAGCCAGCGGGTGAATCTCATCGCGTGTGTTCAGCACCAGGGACAGCGACTCTGATCGATACACAGAACAAAAGCTGAGAAAAATCCACCGTTTATTATAGTGAGCAGATGTGAACATTCCCCGTTTCGAGCAGATCTGTGCGTTTGTGCGATGCTTTCGTAACAGTGACATTTGTGAGTCGTTTCAACAAGGTCCGAGTTCGTCTAAAATAATGATCAACGTATGCATGCCAAAGAAACAATAAAAGCCGGAACGAAACTAGCCTGTAAACTTTTTTTTTTCAGTCTTTCAGAACATAAACTTCCAGTTAATTTACATAATCTGAACGTGCGTCAACCAATAAATATATATATAAACCAACCCCTCGCCACTGAGATGTCAACACAGCATTAAACACATACATTTCCTCATGGTTTTATGTAACAAAACGTATTTGTGGGCCCATCGATTCACAGTCTGGCATTTGTTTGTGAACTGAAAGCGTAAACAGCTATTCCGAACAGTCTTTTTGGTGTGCTAGGAGCAGAATATTTTATTCACCCCCTTTGGAAATGTCATACTGTCCTTGCTGGCCTCTTGCGGCTGTGTTTTCATCACGTTGTTGGAGCGTCCAAGCGCTCCAGTCTCTAAGATCGACCCTTTGGTCGAGGTGGTCCAAGAAACCGTAGTGTTCGTGTGCGCTTGGTTCAAGGAGCTGTGTCTAAACAAGGGGTCGTGAAAAACACCATCTACCCAGTTTCTGAGAGTCGTGACAGGTGAGTCCTGCTGTCTCTCCAGGCCGCTGACAGGTGAGGAGGCGGAGGGCGATGGCTGGCACCGAAGCATACACGAGGAGTACTCTGTCGCGGTCTGGGCCAGAGACCAGATGCGCGGTTTGCTGTCCAGTAACGCATGGCCCTGCTGCTGGAAGCACGCTTTGCTGTGCTCGCAGTCTTCCGCGGTGCTTTTCAGGCCGCTTTTGTCTTCGAGCAGACCGGGGATGGAGAGCTTTGGAGGCGCTTCTTTGAGGCGGTCGTCGGTGGTCGCCATGTGTGCGTTCATATGGAAGCGGTGCTTGAGTTCACACTCGGAGCTCTCAGACTCGATGGTGTCAAAGTCGTCCAAGTCACTCAGCTGGAGCTCCTTGTCCTCTCGACTTTTGCTCTCTGTTCAGAAATAGCGATGGAGTAAGTGGAGAGCGAGAGAGAACAACATATACAAGCCTGAGAATTACTGAGCACGCGAAACTAACGTTTTTATTAAAATAACTAAATACATCTACATTATAAAACGCATCATCACAAATGTGACCCTGGACCACAAAACCAGTCATAAGGGTCTTTTTTTAAAATTGAGATTTATACATAAGCAGAATAAATAAGCTTTCCATTGATGTATGGTTTGTTAGGATGGGACGATATTTGACTGATATACAACTGTATGAAAATCTGGAATCTGAGGGTGCAAAAAAATCTAAATATTGAGAAAATCATCTTTAAAGTTGTTCAAATGAAGTTCTTAGCAATGCATATTACTAATCAAAAATTAAGTTTTGATATATTTACGGTAGGAAATTTACAAAATATCTTCATGGAACATGATCTTTACTTAATATCCTAATGATTTTTGGCATAAAAGAAAAATGGATAATTTTGACCCATACAATGTATTGTTGGCTATTGCTACAAATATACCCCAGCGACTTAACACTGCTTTTGTGCTCCAGGCTCACAAATAGTAAGTTCTTGTACAATAAAATAGTTAGCGATATAATAGTTAGCAATGACAACTGCCTTGGTGAGCCTTCCACCAGACCTTTACAAGTTTGCGCTTTTCTGGAACATTCTTGAGAACTCAGATAGCTCAGTGCTGGAGTGTAATTTATTTATTTTTTAAATAAAAATATAAAATATGTTTTAAAAATAGACCTAACAATAACACATTGATACAGGAGAGGATTTGTGAAGAACGGAATTGAGCTGACCGTCATCATTGGTTTCACTTTTGATTTGATCTTCTTGCGAGCCATCCTCATCATCATCATCCTCATCGTACTTCTTATCGTCGGAGCCCTTGCTTCTCGGTGGCCATGTCATCTTGTTCTCCTTCTTGAGTCTTCTTCTGGCGTTGGCGAACCAGGTGGACACCTGCGTTAGGGTCATCTTGGTGATGATGGCCAGCATGATCTTCTCTCCTTTGGTGGGATAGGGGTTCTTTCTGTGCTCCTGGAGCCAGGCTTTTAATGTGCTCGTGGTCTCACGCGTGGCGTTCTTCCTTCTGCTTCCTCCCTCCATAGATCCGTATCTGTGGCATGAAAGAAAGGTGTGGTGGGAAAAGTGTTGCAGTGCAACACAGACATGCAAAGACTTTTATTTCCTTAAGGCCCATAGACTTCCTCGCATTTCTCTTTTTTTTTTAAAGAGCGAACAAATTGCTTGATCGAGTGCACCGGCCGAGTGTCTGTCCATTAAAGCACTTCAGGGGAAACTCTGAAGGCCAAACATGATATTACATAAAATATACATCAAAGACAGTGACCTGAAATTCAAGGGAAATTATGTTAGTGCTTTAATTTCCTTAGTGAAAAGAAAAAAAAAAGCTTTCAAATGAATGCGGTAATTATTGCATCAATATGTTGAGCGCTGCATATGAAATTGATCCAAATGAACCGAGTCATGCTAACTGTCAATCAGAAGACTCTTAATGAAGGCCGCTATTCAATACCTGTCATACTGGTACTGTCCCAGGGTGGGATCATAAGGGTAATATGCGGCAGCCTGTGTTATACCCGCATGCGCAGACGCACTTCCATCTTTGGCATCAAACGTTCCCTGGAAATAAATACAAGAGCTGTCAGCAATTAAACTTTACATTTACCATGCTTGTTGATATAACCATGGTAATGAGCAAAATATGATGCTTATCCTAAACTTGGAGCCCATAGAATATAGAAAACAATCATTGAACCTCTGCTCAAATGCATACTACATTCTTAAAAATAAAGGTTCCAAAAGGGTGTTTTTGCAGTGATGCCATACTTTGGTGCCCCAAAGAACCTTTCAGTGAAAAGTTCTTAAACGAACCGTTTTGAAGAACATAAAAAAAAAAAAATCCACTATAAAGAACCTTTTATGCATTAAAAAGGTTGCATGGATGTTCAAGGTTCTTCATGGAACTATATCAATGCCAATAAATAACCTTTATTTTTAAGAGTGTAGATACATACAAAGTAATATAAGTTAATGTTCTTATTTTATATACTTTATTTTTTTTCTCAGATATAGAAATGCATATAGAGTTTTGGTGATCTAACCACAATGACTCACTGCTAGAACGCATGCCATTATTATCATTTATAATCGCGCATGTTCTAAACTCACCAAAGAGTAGAAAGCGGACGCGTCAGCTCCGTAGGTAACATAGTTCCCGTAGCCCTGGCCGCCGGTGTACGGGCTCCCGTAGACTCCCAGCGCGGCGGCGGAGCTCAGCTCGTGTCTGGCGGTGGCCAGCAGTCTGCTCTCGTACACCGGACAGTAAACGGGCGTCTGCGCAGAGATGAATGGTCTCCTAATGCTCTATTAAACTTCTACAGCACAGCCGCGCGCATCCTGAAGCATTTGTTGAATTGCCGTCTTTGATGTCAGAAATACATATTTTGCGTTATAAAAACTATCATTAAACACGTCAGCCCAGATGCGGGTTGTTTTAAACGCCGGTGGCTCTGACGTCAGAAGAAACCCAGTCAAAATGACCAGACTCTAACTTTAATATGCATTTCTCTGGATAAAAATCCCAGCGAGTGACAGAGGGGTGGGGGTGAATTTTTAAGGCACAGTGGACTTGTAATTGAGCTTATCAATTAAACCGAGCTTTGGGAAAGAGCTTGCGCTGCTAAAATCTGTTAAATCGCTTTTGAAGCGCCCTTTTTTGTCTCAGTTTAATCAGGAATTAAATAAATGATCAAATGTTTGTGCCTGCATTAACAAACACCCATACCTTTTACCTTGAAAAAAAAACTAAACTAAAAAAAAACTAAAAAGAAAGAAAGTACCAATTTTGATTTAGATACCATAAATCATATCTAGCACACAATCAGCTGCAATCGTGGATTAGCCACAAATGAGATATTAATTCGAATTAACATGCATTTAGTTTCCTAAAAATAAAAGCCTGAAACTGCAATATCTTAAGCGTCTGTATACTTCATGGTGTGTCTATTTATCACTGAAATAATAGTTACTATACAATGTTTTGAGAGATTAAAAAAGTGTTTCATGTGATAACAAACACCTATCTATCTATCTATCTATCTATCTATCTATCTATTAAGCTTTTAGAGGATAATGAAGTCTACGCTGGAGTTCGTGCTCTTGTTTTTCGTTAAAGATTTAAACGAAGCTCGGCACTTTCGGACAGATGGATCAGATATGACGGGCTGTATTTAATATGGAAATACGTTCAAAACGAATGCAATGCGGTCCGAGACACTTAAACATGATTTAAGAATAGCTCTGAACAATGAGACAAGTTTTGCCAAATTTCTGATCGGATAAGCAGGATCCCTGTCGTGCATGTATCTAGTAGTGCGTCTCATCAGCATTATAAGCTGCATGGATTACACCTTGAAAGGACATCCTTTTGTTGTCTCCGACAAACCCAAGCGCAAATCAATCACCGGACGGCATGCTTCCTCACCTCCTCCTCCTCCTCCTCCTCCTCCTTCAGCTCACAGGAGAAGCACAGGTCTATGCATCTCATATAAGTCATATACACATCCATTAGGACCACTACAACCGTTACAAATTGAGTTAATCAGGACAAATAAAATATACAATTAATGAAGAACATGATTTAATTTGAACGCATTCACATGAGGAGCAACACTATGATTAACACATGATGCTGATTATCAGTTGCTCTGAAATTTGCATCTTTACAGAAACTATTCCTTCACTGAAAAAAAAAAGAGAGAGAGAGAGACATTATTTGGATGTGGGAGGTCGTAATTAATTATATGTGATTAGATATATTAATAGATTCTCAAAATGCACAATTTATTTCCTTTCAAATTCTTCTGAAATGTTCCTCTGACTCGAAATACAGCAGTCAGTAATACTCATGCATTATTATTTATGATGATTGTCATCCAGTATTGTTGTCATTCTGACCCCAGCAAACAAACAACAACAACAACAACAACAACCTCTTTGTAGAAATAAAACAAACCAGTTAGCAGTGTGTCACTCCCTTGCAGAGAATGCAAATTAATTGCATTTATTGATATTGTTTTATATATGGGATCTCTGATACCTAAACAGCAAAGTGCGTTGTCAAATGTATATTTAATTCATAATCAGTTCTCATATAGAGACAAGTATCGTTCACGCTCACAAATGGCTCTTGTGTCTTTCAGACCCCAATCAGAATGTGAGAGTTAAATAATCAGATGATATTTGTAGGATTTGCCTGAGGCCAGGCGTTCAGGTGAACACAGCACTGCTCTGTGTAAATCTCACTGTCAGGAACCATCCTGTAGCCGTGAGGAGATGATTTGTGGCAGATTTCAAGCAGCTCCACATTCTCCTGTAAGTGTCTTGACAAGTTCATACACTTCTCTCTCTCTCTCCGGCGAAGCAGATTAGAGCTCTTCTGTTCTGAGCGCAGTCACGCTTTCCAAAGGTGCTCAGTGAATCATGCATCTTTCTTAATTTCAGTAATTATATAATGAAAAAGAAGCAGTCACCGAAATGACAACATTTCCCTCAGCCTCTTTTTAATGGCATGCTTTGTCCGATATTGCTCAGCCGTGAATAATAGCTGGTCCTGTAAGTTTTCATGATCACTATATTACAGCATTGTCTCTCTATGGGCGACAAATGACAGAAAACACTATAAAAACTGCTGCATTTTCCCCAAAGAAGCGAGTCCAGTAACTGCTACAGGGAGTGTAAAATTAATCAAGCAACATAAAATGTGGAGTGCTGCTTTCTGGCACGCAGATAAATCCCAAACGTGTAGGAAATTACAATCAATGAGCATTTTCAATCTTAAATGCACTGCATTGATGTCCATACATATAGGTAACATCAACATAGTAAAGTGCAGCAAAAGCTCATGGGAGTGTGGATTAGGGGTTGATATGATGTTGAGTTCATGCAATTACCCTTATGAAGCTTTTTTTTCTCAGCTGCATGGTTGAGCATTGGCAGTGAAGTTCCATTAGAAATCTAATTAAGTGCTCTTTGATGAATATATTAGCGCTCAGGGGCAGGTTAACGGTCAGAGGCGTTTGATTTGGGTTAAAGGTAAACAACTTAAATGAGATATAGGAAACATGGATGATCATAAATGCATGCTTTCTTTCTAAAGGCATTGAAATGCAGGTTCTGCCTTCATCTGCATGTGATGATGTGATGATGAATGTGGGTCAAAGACGGTGTCGATCATGTCTGATGTGTTCTGAATGGCGTCTCTGCTCTCCTCCGCTGCAGTGGCTAAGAGGTTTCGCATGTTGCTGTTCACTCTCCATGCATTATTGATCAGGAGGGTCAGCTCACGCTCTCTCTGCTCAGTTAAGCCGAGCAGGTGTTCCTCAAACAGCTAGTTAGAGATGCAAACACTGCATCTGACCAGCTGCTTTAGAAGCATTTAGTATTATCTTATACCCGTACTTTGTTAACAGTGCACAGATACAATGAAACGAGATTTTGCACATGCAAAAAAAAGTCTTAATTGATCAGTTGATTATGCATGAATAGACAGAGATGCACACTTTCTTATTGTGCAGTTGCTTGTTGTACATACAATGTGTTTTTGCGTATGTTGGGCTTGAATTAAAGACAAGTCTTATATTGTAGGTGATGTGACACTTTTTTTGATGCCATTTTTAATTTGTCTTCACTAGTTCATTTTAAATGGTCCTGCACTGTGACAATTAATCCATGCAGTTCATCAGTTTATAAACTTCTAAAAGCTGCATGTGTAATACACATGCAATAATCAGCGAATGCTCTTAAAACAGTTTTAGATGAAGTTTAGCATGTCAAACACAGGATACAAGAATATACAGTAATATCAGCTTCTCAAAGTGTCAGGGTTTATATCATCAACAAAAAAACTATAATAATATCATCAATAATAATAATAACAATAATAATAATAATAATAATAATAATAATAATAATAATAATAATAATAATAACACCAATAATAATAATAATAATAATAATAGCATCAATAATAATAATAATAATAATAATAATAATAATAATGATAAAATAAAATAAAAACATTATATGAAATGAAACAAACAGTAACAGTAACTGAAATAAAATAAAATATGAAAAACTGACTTAAACTTATTTTTAAGTACTAAACTAACTAAACCTAAATAAATAAATAAATACAACTACATGCAAAAAATACAAAAATAAATAAATAAAAAAGACAAAACACAATTACTAAAACTTTAACACAAATTTAAATGAAAGCAGAAAATATAAAATTAATTATAATTTGAAATAGGGGTTATATGATAACTGGGACATTTCTTCCTATTCATCTCAATGGCAAAAATTCTATAGTGTAGAATCTGTGTGAAACACGTTATTGTGCTCGCAGATGCACATACTGAGAAATAACGTCGAGGCAGTGTTATATTGTCTCTAGTTCTAATGTATCCCACACTGTAATGACAGACACCCGTCTGCCTGTCACAGCAGAACAGAGGAGATGTTTGCTTTCTTAAATCCTCCTCTCAGGTGCGTCCGTGTTTCTGCGGCGGTCGAATAGATATTTAGGAGAATGTGAAGAGCCTCAGGCGATCTCGGCTCGGGGATCCGCTTGTTTACCAGCTGCAGAGGGAACGAGACAAAGCCAAGCAGAAATTCACAAGTCAGTGACTGCGAGCAGAACAGATCAGGAAGAAGTTCCCGGGGGAAAGAGCTTGTCCTGCTCATAACTGCCAAGCGAGTTCCCGCTTTACCTGCCTGCCTTTTCCTTTTTTTCCAGCCAAAGCATGAGGCTAAAAAAACAACTACATGTTAAATAGCTATTAAAATTGTATAATTGTAATACTGGTAAAAATATTCAAAGCGTCCCTGTTTCCCGTTCCGTGATTGAAGGGACTTGTGATTGAGTTTCCACACCGTGCTCCCGTCTGCACCCCAGAGCCTATTCGCTTTGATATTAACATGGCTCTGTCATTAGAACGCATCCCATTTGGCCGATTTATGGGTAAAATAAGATGCTGAATGAGACAATACAATGCATTTGTGTTCTGAAGCAGCGTGATGAATTAATAATTGTGAGTGCTGAGGTTCCGGATAATCGTAGCCTCACACGCTCTAATGTTCCTCACAGGCCTAAATATGAGGCTGGCTATTGTAAAAGTCATGAATAATGTCTTTTTAGTGTTTTGTGCAAAGAAAAGTGGGCCAGGATGGAGAGAAAATGCATTGCGTGGGTTATTTGGGAAAATGCATTTTTCCTCCAGACTGCCCGTCTCTTTCTGATGGATTTCTGTTCTCTGCTGATTATTCATTCATTTGTGTAATGAGCTGAGGCAGGTCAGGAGTCCTGTGCTGGTTCTGAAGGTCTGGACTGATCACTGGACTGGATATCAGTGTCATTCGGGACACACAGACACAGAGACATGGCTCTGATTGACAGGAGACTTTGTCACACACACACACACGCACGCACGCACGCACGCACGCACGCACGCTAATAATATAATGTATATTCTAAGATTCTGGCATGGTTGTTCTCCTCCTTATCTTCATCTCAAAATGTTATTTGTCATTGACCGATAATCTAGTTCCAGCAGTTGTTGCTGTGAAATTTAAACAGTCAGTTATTATAGATCAGCATGTAAATCCCATATTAAAGATCATTCTGTATGGCTTAATGACACATTCAAAGCTGATTTAGTGCAGATTCATCTCCACACTTCCAGAAATGCATTGGGTTGTTAGTGAGTGTATTTTGGAATTAGAAGGGTTGCTGAAACTGCACACAGTTATTGTAATATTCTGCTCTATAATGACCATTTCAAATGCAATTTTCCAGTCTTGTTGTTGAATGTCATTGTCACGTGTGTAAAACAAAGTTGTGTAAATAAGCTGAGCTTCAATGAACAAAAAGACTCCCTCAAAGGTGCGTTGTGAAGTTGAGGCGGCTGAAGGGAGGATGGTGAAATGACATTATCTGCTGGATTTTGGAGGACGCTGTGCTTCTCTCTCACTGCCTTGTTTATTTTCCACCTGAATAAGCACATTTGAATTGATTTGAGAGGAGTGCTGATGTTTACATTAGCATGCATTACTGTGTCACGCTGCCTACGCTCTCACAGCAATGACGAGCGGCCATCATCAACTCCCCTTCTCCTCAACACTGCTCCGAAAAATATTCATAAGCCACACACTCGCGGCCCGTAACCGCTAGGCTCTTCTGATCGCTGTCTGTGAGGTCTGGCTGTTGGGACTGGCCTCTGTCCAGGATCGTTTCCTTATTTTTTAACTCTTCTACTTTTTCTTCCACTCAATAAACATCAGCAGGGAATGCAGTGTTCTTGGTGTGAATCCATTTGTAATTGGATCTGTCCACACTTTTGCTTTTTTTTTGTTGAACTTGACACAAAGTTCAATGGAAATTTACCTAAATCTGCCAGTCTGCCCTAGAAATGCAAAGCCTGATCAAACATTTCAATTGAATTCAATGTTTTAATCATGCCAAGTTGAGACAGAATAAAAAAAGAGAAGAAAGACATTTAATTAAAAAACACAGAACTGCGTAAAAATCCACAGATGGATCCATTAAGAATCCATAAAAATTTATTTTTTTATTCCCCCATTAATGGCTTGAGGGGTGACATTTTCTCTCTTGTTGGCATATTTTATATGATATCTTCCGATACGTCTGTTTTTTAACAACCAGTTACAGATGTTATTAGCATTAGATTTGAACAAGCGTACGAGTTCCAATGTGATGGCATCGTGTCTGAGGATCGAAGTTTGAGGATATCTGCACCCTTCTTGCAATAAGTGGACTTTTCTGGAACACTTGGGACTTGCAAAGACTGAGCACTCATATTTCCACCACTGCATTGCCTGATCTCAACCTCATCGTTGTATCTTTTGAATCAAATAACATTGTTATTTTGTTTGGTTATTTTGCGTAGGCATACGCTGTTTTATTTGAGCCATATTTACGTTTTGTTGCCATTGTAAGCAAATAATTAATACTTTCATTTGACCAATCAATACATTGAGTGAATCTGACCCATGACTCTGGCGTATTTACTCCTCTCCTAGTCACTGGACATTAATTGAATAAATAGTCCTCTAAAGTGTTTAAGAACCGTAATAGTAATAAGTGCATACTACAGTCTTCAATACACTGATAATGTTCAGAGTTCAGACTCACTCTCTCTGTTTAAATCTAGATTAAAGACACATCTCTTTAGCCAAGCATTCACATATTGTGTCTCATAATCTTGTACTGCAGTTATATCTGATCAAATGTGCATTATTATTCTTTAGTTTGGGTTGAACACATCATTTTTGCTTGTTTGGAACAGCAGCTACGCTAATTTCATCTCTATCTGCTTCTCTGTTTCTGTCACGGGATTGGCATTAACTAGCAATTACACAAGCTTCAGTCTGGATCCAACCCTTACAAAGACCTGAGATGAGCGAACACCTGAGAAGAGATGATGCCAAGCCCTCAGACAACATACAGAACTACCAAACTTTGCTATACGCTTAATCGCAACATATAAGCGTTGCTGTTAATAGTGTTCATCGTCTGTTTGATTGCATGTCACTAACTAACTGCTTGATTTTTACTGTACATTTCTGCCATATGCACAACATTACTAAATATAATGTAGAAACTTTAATTTTCTGTAAAGCTGCTTTGCAATGATTTGCATCATGAAAAGCGCTATACAAATACACTTGAATCGAATTGACTTTCTTGAGCTATAACTTAATGCAAAATTAATGAATAATATTTTTGATTTGAACACAAGCTTAAACTGGATTCGTCAGGTGAAGTTCTCCATCATTATATAAAGGTTCCTGCAGGAAGTTCATGAGGAGTTTCTGGCTTCTTTCCGTAGACTGATTAATGGAACGGACCGATGGAGGCCCATTCCTCTGGGCTTCACACCTTTCCTACCTCCAGCTCTCAGGGTAGAGTGACATTACACATAAATGCTCCATATCCATGAAAGAGACCTCAACCACACACACACACACACACACACGCACACACACACACATACACACACACACACAGCCTCCCTAAGCCCCAAACCATTATTCCTCCATCTCTTCTGTGGCGTTGAGCTTTAAATCCAAACTCTCTCTGCTCTGTGGAAAGCAAGGTAACAATGAAAAACAAAGAGAACTATTAGATATAACTGTTTCTGCCAGTCGTACCTCATGTCATGACCTTCATGGCTGAAACTAAATGCAATCATACAGTGTGATGGTAACCTAAAATGTGTTTCATGTGGTAATACCTACATTAACTGGTTTTCAAGTCAAACTATTATTTAATATAACTGAAACCACCTAACCACAGTAGTTTACACCAACTAAAGTCATTTGTAAGGGTCAGATGAAGCAGAAATAGATCCTTACAGCAGGTCCAGTTGTGCGTTAACACTCTGTACAAACAATGCCAAACATTCACATTGATTTAAAGTTAGTCTAACTGATTTGAATTTGCACCCATTCTATAACCTGGTGTCAAAATGAGTAAATAATCTATTTATCTTTATTTGTTGACTGCATTCTTCAAAGTTCAACTACCATGTTACCAAAGTTTTTGTAAGAAAAAAAAAAAACTATAAAGTAGGGATGCAACGATACCCATACTGGTATCGGTATCGGGCCCGATACTGCAAAGTTATCTAACATTATCAAGCTGAATTTGTTCTGACACAGTTTAACTCTGAGTTCTTGTCATGTTTTATTACCATTTTCTAAACTATAGCGAATGTAATGTGAGAAATGTTGAAGGTGTCTGAATAAATTTTGGTTTGACTGTATCTATTTGATAAATGAAGTTAACCAACTAACATTATACATACCCTTTTGGTTTCTGTACCCAATATTTAAAAAATTTACAAATGTAATAAAAATATAGGTATCGGCATCGGTATCGGCAAGTACCAAAAATAAAAGTATCGGTATCGGGCGAGTACTGGAAAAAGTGGTATCGGTGCATCCCTACTATAAAGGCATTTTCTCCTAGAGTTTATGTCTCTTATGCTCATTTAATTTATCAAACATACAGGAAAACAGCAATTTTGTGAAGTATTATTACAATTTAAAATAGTTGTTTTCTGTGTGAATTTATGTAAACAAAATCTGCATCATTACTCCAGTCTTCAGTGTCACATGATCTTCAGAAATCATTCTAATATGCTGATTTGCTGCTCAAGAAACATTTCTGATTATTATCAATGTTGAAAACAGTTGTGCTGTCCAATATTTTTTTGTGGAAACCGTGATATATTTTATTTTTCAGGATTCACAAAACAGCATTTATTTGAAATATAAATCTTTTGTAACACTATAAATGCCTTTACTGTCACTTTTGATTAGTTTAATGCATGCCTGCTAAATAGAAGTATATATATACTGTATATATATATATATATAAACGGTCACACTTTATTTTAAGGTCCAATTATCGCCATTAACAAACAATTAACTACGACTTTTGCCTCAATAAACTCCTAATTTGCTGCTTATTACATTTTTTTTTCAACTGCTTGCACACAAACTCTTTACTCGTCACACAGTTTCTGAAAGCTGACACTCAAACAACTGAAGCACACACCAAATCTACAAAACCATACTCTAATTCTCAGCCTTTGACTCAGTTTTCAGTTTCATAACACACTTTTTGCAAAACACAACACACAAATCTCTATGTAACACACAGAAATCTAACAGGAATTAATATCATGGCAAAGGTGTTTGCAAATGTTTGCTTTTGAGATGTGTTTGTGATCTTTTGAATGCAGTGCTTCATTTTGTTGAGGTGTGAGACATTTTGCATTTTGTGTGTGCAATTCTTCAATTTGTGTGTAAAGTTTTGAGAAAAAGAGGCAAAGTTTTGAAAACGTGTGTAAGCAGTTTAAAAAAAAACAACTGTAATAATAAGGTGTCCAGGTGTATGTTCCCGTTTAGTTTCTGTTTGTCCTTATTTGGTCCTTCCAGTTCCTGTCCCCTTTTAGTTCTATTAGTTCAGGTGTTTCTCATTATTAGTTACCCTCCTCAGCTGTCTGCCCCTCGTTGTCTGCCCTATTTGAGTTCTAGCCCGTTCTGTTCTCTCTGGTCTGGAATTGTTGATGTCAACCCTTGCGTTGTCAACATGTGTTTTCCTGTTTCCTTGGATATTATTAAAGTCAATAAGTTTGAATTTGACTCTGCGTCTCCTCATTCCTCGTTCCTCACAGTAGCGAACTGTGAAAGAATTCCAGGCCCACAAAATCAGGGATCTTCCCTTCATAGAGTTCGCCTGGGAATTCTGCGGGCTCGCCGCTACTACGGCGTTGGACGACGCCACAATTAACTCTCTGTTCTGGATCGGGGCCAACTACCATCGCCCTGTGGACCTCCTAGACACCACTGGACTGAGCTGGAGGGAAGGGATCCTCTGGTGTCTGGTGAGTGTCCATCTCTGATCCAGAACCAGCTCGCCGTCAGGCTCACCGGCCTCTCCTACGTCAAGCCCGCCGGCCGCCGCTGACACAGCGCTCTTGGACATGGCGCTACCTCCAGAGTTCCCGTCCAGCCCTCCTTCATTTTCTGATTCCCCCGAGTTTGCCAGCCCTGCACCTCCAGAGCGCCCTCCAGTGACCGCTCCTCCAGAGTGCCCCCCAGAATTCCCAATTTTCCCCAAGAAAATTTGGGGGGCGGGGGGCATATGCCCGTGGCCGAGCCGGCTAAGGTCACGGAGGATCCGCCATGGCCTCCTGAGCTACCAGCTCCGCCATGGCTCCCGGAGCTCCCTGATCTGCCCTGGAGCACTTCCCGTGTCCCTGTCTTGCACCAGCCTCCAGGGCGCCCACCCCCCTTTCGCTTCCGGGAGGGGGGAGTAATGTCATGTGTATGTTCCCGTTTAGTTCCTGTTTGTCCTTATTTGGTCCTTCCAGTTCCTGTCCCCATTTCGTTCTATTAGTTTCAGGTGTTTCTCATTATTAGTTACCCTCCTCAGCTGTCTGCCCCTCGTTATCTGCCCTATTTGAGTTCTAGCCCATTCTGTTCTCCCTGGTCGGGAATTGTTCATGTCAACCTTTGCTACGTGTGTTTTCCTGTTTTCTTTTGATTATTAAAGCTAGTAAAATTCTCCTCGCTCCTTTGCGCCGTGCTCCTACACTGCAGCAGTCCCGTGACATAAGGTAGTTGTAAAGTTTAGGTACTGGGAATATGATCATGCAGAATATGTGCTTTAATAAACAGCCAATATGTAAATATACATATAATTTACCAAATAAAGTGTTACCAAAAATTCTTGACACCAATTTTTATTTATTTTTTTACGATAATATATGAATCCTATTAATTCAACTGCAATGTTTATTTTAGGTCTATTGCTAGAAAATAACAAATTCACTCCGATCAAGTTTTTGCACTAGAAATATTTCAATTTTGCTAACATGAGGGCAAAAGTTGCACGATTTAAAGCAGCTCATGCATTATTTAGTTTGACCTCCGCAGGCTGACGATCAACATCTTCTGAAGGTCAAGCACTTCCTTTCACCGTCAGCTTGTCGGAAAAAAAAAAAAAGACATTCTCTTAAGAGTTTCAAGCCCAATTGTATTGCTTATTTGTGGAAAGTGGCACTATGAAGGACAAAGGAAACAACAGCAGTCCAAGCAAACAAAGACATCCATCCTGAAGATGGACCGGAGGCCGATGCTTCTTCCTGCCTCAGCGAAGCCTCGAGTCCCAGAGAGGGAAGTGTGAGAAAACACAAAGTCCAGGTCCCTTGATGCGACCGCCGCCGAGGTCCAGAGTGTGAGAAGAGGCCTACATTTGATGCCTGACTGCCCAAATCTTCTGCAGGCATGTATTTTTTTATTTTATTTAGTACTGACATGAATAAGATATTTCACATAAAATACATTTACATATAGTCCACAAGAGAAAATAATTTATTTATAAAAATGACCCCGTTCAAAAGTTTACATTCGCTTGATTCTTAATACTGTGTTGTTAGCTGAATGGTCCACAGCACAGTGTTTTTTTTGTTTTTTTTTGTGATAGTGGTTCATGAGTCCCTTGTTTGACCTGAACAGTTAAATAGGCCACTGTTCTTAAGAAAAATCCTTCATTTCCCACAAATTCTTTGTTTTTTTCAGCATTGTTTGCGTATTATCCTCCAGAAGGGTACATAACATTTTGCAGACACAAAAGTTTGACCACTACTAAATATATATGTACCACAATATATCTATCTATCTATCTATCTATCTATATATATGCAGCATCTCCAGCACTCAATGTCAAGCCCATCTGAAGCACCCTGAGCTCTATTTCATGATGGAACCCTGTACATGCGTGTGTATCTGCATATATATATGTATGTGTGAATGGTGTGTGTGTTTGATGCAGATGAGCTCCTGGTGTTTTAGATGGACTGTCAGAGCCACGGCTGGACTGACAGGACGAGGGAAGGGGAGACAGGAAGGTCAGCTGAGGGACAGATAAAGATATTCAGTGGGCTGATTTCTGCCCATCCGGACGCTCTCGTCGCTCTATCCCACAATGCATCACAGATGAACATTCTGATGCAATGAGATGCCGCAGGGGCGGATCTGGGGGGGGGGAGGGCTTGACAAACAAGCTTGGCCCCCCTAAATCATGACAGCTGTTAAAACAAATAAGAATCAAGTCCAAAAATAATTTATCACATTAAATGAATAGATCTAGCACTAAAATCTGTTTGATGCTCTTTTCTTACATTTGAAGCATTGTCATATATAAATCATTGTACATCAGTTAGACTCTTACTGCATCCGTTGAATGCTTGTTATGACATTTCATGTTGCCAAATGTGTATAACAGCTACAACATATGGCCTGAGTAGCTTATTGGTGTTTTAAAGTGGCAAAAATCGTATCATAATATAAAAAAAAAGGTATAACAGTACCTTAAAAAAAGGACCTGAAAAATGGTATAAAAATGGTAGGAAAAAAAACAAAAACTTAAAAATAGATAGAATGGTACATAAAAATGGTCCTTAAAATGGGGAAAAGGTGTAAATGTAAAGAAATTGACTTTCAAATAGAAGTTGTGGTCAAAACTTTACATACACTTATTTTACCAAAATAAGAGGGATCATACAAAATGCATGTATTTTTTTATTTTATTTAGTACTGACATGAATAAGATATTTCACATAAAATACATTTACATATAGTCCACAAGAGAAAATAATTTATTTATAAAAATGACCCCGTTCAAAAGTTTACATTCGCTTGATTCTTAATACTGTGTTGTTAGCTGAATGGTCCACAGCACAGTGTTTTTTTTGTTTTTTTTTGTGATAGTGGTTCATGAGTCCCTTGTTTGACCTGAACAGTTAAATAGGCCACTGTTCTTAAGAAAAATCCTTCATTTCCCACAAATTCTTTGTTTTTTTCAGCATTGTTTGCGTATTATCCTCCAGAAGGGTACATAACATTTTGCAGACACAAAAGTTTGACCACTACTAAATATATATGTACCACAATATATCTATCTATCTATCTATCTATCTATATATATGCAGCATCTCCAGCACTCAATGTCAAGCCCATCTGAAGCACCCTGAGCTCTATTTCATGATGGACCCCTGTACATGCGTGTGTATCTGCATATATATATATGTATGTGTGAATGGTGTGTGTGTTTGATGCAGATGAGCTCCTGGTGTTTTAGATGGACTGTCAGAGCCACGGCTGGACTGACAGGACGAGGGAAGGGGAGACAGGAAGGTCAGCTGAGGGACAGATAAAGATATTCAGTGGGCTGATTTCTGCCCATCCGGACGCTCTCGTCGCTCTATCCCACAATGCATCACAGATGAACATTCTGATGCAATGAGATGCCGCAGGGGCGGATCTGGGGGGGGGGAGTGCTTGACCAACAAGCTTGGCCCCCCTAAATTTGGAATTGGCTGGCACAGAGCCAGAGACAGACGCGTTTTTAAAGCGCTGCGCATTATAACCAATCACATACGATTCTGTTGAGTTTATGAATGCAAGGACCAATCAGAGGTGTTCAGATGAGTCACCGCTGAAACACACGGTTTCGTCACCGCGCGCGCTCGCTGACTGAATTCTCTGGCTAATTCTCTCATCAGAAACAACAAAGTGAAGATGTACGAATGTAAGTAAGATATTAATTTCACAGTGTAAACAGCTTTAGAGATTATTATGGGAGTTGTTGAGAGTGCTTGAACTGAAGTGAAATTGTTCTTTGATAATGTGAAGGTTCTTTGCTCTCTTTTTGTACAATGAAAGTGTAACCGGGTAATTAGTAACTTACAATGTTTTTATTAAATTCACATTAAATACAAAGTCAGTCGTATTAAAAATACTTTATGGTATGACACCCATATCTGGTACTTAAGTAAAAAGATGGATTTTTATTCAAAGTTAATAGATTACACTAGGCTTCTTTGCCCATCGCCCATTATAGATCAACTAAGATAATCTATAAAGGTGCAAAATGCATTTACTTCGAATCGAGATATTTCATGATATAGTTAACACGTTTGGGAATATTTCGAATAAAAAGGAA
>NW_015644837.1:253009-259062 GCF_001515625.1 Sinocyclocheilus rhinocerous
CTGGTTATAATGGGACTTGTATTGGTTTTACTGGAAACTGTAATGTACCCTGTTGGTCTCTACTGGTAATGGGTTGCCTTCTATTGGTGGCTTGTTAAAACCAATAAATCCTAATGCAATATGTCCCAAAACACACTACAGAAAACAATTTTTTAATGGTTTTAATGGTTAAAAGTTCATGGTTTGTAATGTTTGTAATGCTATTTGTAGTGGAAACCATTACAATTTTCTGTGATGGTTTTATTTATTTATTTATTTTCTCAGTAGGGACATACGCCTATGTCAGTTATATCATCACTACTACAGAAAATGCATGCTCTGTTAAAGATGCATTCAGTTTGGTGCTGATTGTAAAAGTTTTACACATTAAAAAATAAACGTATTTTGTGAAGAGTCATCTTAATGGTACACTCACATGAGATGAAGACTGTACTCATACTTTTCTATGAAGTGTTTTATATAGTTCAGGTCACCCCTCTTCAGTGTATTTCACTATGTTGAAATGACGTGACCTGCTTCACTGAATGAATCCTCACACTTATCTGTTCATATGTACTACATAACAAGACCTGAACATGGTGTGGGTTTGTTTGCTCTCTATTTGAAAGATTCCTGAACGTTTGGCCATTACAATAAAGCGATTCACACATACACCACATGAAATTAAAATATTACATACAATTAGGAAATGTTAAAATATTTTTATATATAATACATATCCACATATGTATTTCGTTTTATTTTTGTAAAGTCACAATTTTGTTATAATATAATACTGTTTTGATCTCTTTTTTTATTTGCAATGGTTACTATTTACTGTGGATTCCCAAACTCCAAATACACGCAATGATTTTAGACTCTGAGCCGAGACAAGACAAGATTCTCGGATGTCTAAAACACAACGACCTTTTTTGCATTAAGTTCCGCACAACTTTATTTGCATGTATCTCCCATAGTTTACTCTTATACAGCCACAGATAGCACAAGCACTCCCAGCTACATGTTGCGCTGGAATGATGCTGTAACGCACAGTCGCATCCCTTAGATTTGTATTCTTAACATGGCTATGGAAATAGAGTCCTGGCTGCCTATAGTCTAGTGAGTTACTTTTTTTTTAAATCAGCATTTCATGTATCATTCATGGAAAAGGCAATCCCAGAATGCAACGTGATTGATCTTTGTAGGTAAAATTTGAAGGCATCATAGGTGCAGACGTGATGCAAAGCCTGCTTCAAAAGTTAGAAATACCATCACAATTAGGCCTATATATGAAAGCAATCCCATAATGCATTCCGACAAGCTCTGTGTCAACATTTACCTACGAAGAGAGAGAAACATTGATAGTAAATATTCCATTCAGTAGCCTATTGAAAATCATTGCTAAAAACAGTTGAGTCTAAATAAAAGCAGACAATTATACTCAATATGTATCATTGCGTTAACTTAGCAGCATTACTGGTGTAAAGCATATAGAGCGTAGAGTGTTTCAGTGAAGCTGCCTATGTAGGCATGTACAGCAAGACGACTGGGTATCAGGACAATCAGATGGTGCATCTTAAAGGGTTAGTACACCCAAAAATGAAAATTAGCTTGTGTTTTACTTACCCTCGAAGCATCCTAGGTGTATATGACTTTCTTCTTTCAGACGAATCCAGTCAGAGTTATATGTGTAGCCTACAACAGTGTCGCAGAGCCGAAGCAGAGCCAAAACAATGCTCTCCTGAAAGACGCATGCAGTTATGTTTTATTTTATAGGTTCCGTAGTGTGACTTCATTCTTATTCTCATTTGTATTAAAAACAATACGCTCGTCATGTTCCGTTCTGCTGATGAGAGATGTGGTTCTTTAGGGTTCTATATAATGATGCAAAACACATGTTTATGTGGCCTAAGCAATCTTCATAGACTAGCAAATATAGAATCTTTTTTTTTTTAAACAAGTTATGTAAATTGTACTTTTAGCTTTTATTCATATTGCATTGGTCATTCAAGTTATACATTATGGCAAAGAGATATCTGTGTGGTTTGCTGCCATGTGTACACACTTGCTTTTAAAGAAATGGTTCACTTCCAAAATGCTGAAACTCATTCTAAACCCCTTTTTCTTTTGCAACAGAAAAGCTGTTTAGTGAATGTCCAGGCTTTCTTTAAGTAACTCAAAGTGGCATATTTGCTCCGATATTTGAGAATGGGCATTTTTACTACGTTCATCCAGGATTTAAAAATCCATATTAAAGGCTTTTGCATGGCCTGTGAAGCATCTCAATACCCTGTCTTGTACGGTATTTCTTAAACAAGCTCAGTAGAACACATTTTCACTTTTTTAAATGACTTATGCATTGTTTTGCATTTGAATTACGATCTATGCGTTTGACACTACCTGAACTAACGACCTGTAATTAACCTAAAGTGTCTTTGACAAATGAGTCTAATGTTAAGAGGAGGCTGAGGAAGCCATTGATTAAAGAGGGACATCTTTTTGACAATCTGCTAAGTAACTGGATGTGATCTTAAAGAGTGCGTCAGCTTGACAGCTGATGATAAAAAACAAACAAAAACAAAAAGATACAGAAATCTGAATGTATGTGACAGAATGAAAACATGTCCTGCTCTTTGCTGTTAAATCTCTGTTTGTTGTTTATTAACAACATGTTTGTTGAACATATATGAAGCGTAGCTCTTTTGATCGGAAGGACAGGTGTACAGCTTTATTATTAAAGAAATGCTTCTGACTCAACTGATGCCTGGATGGTGTTTGTGCAGCACAGCTCAGCCGGTTCAGCACAACATTATATGTTTTAAAACAATATCCTTCTCTCCAGAACACTCTGACGGCTCACAGCACACGCATGACAACAGCATCTGACATGAACATGAGAGCTTGATAGATGTGCTGAACACAGGACTAGGCTATTATGTTATTACTGAATTTATATAATGTATATTATTACTTTTATGGTTTTTGAAGGCCTTTTTTTTCAAGTGATAATTCATCCAACCTTGTATCCGATCCTTACAATAATGATAGCCTTATTAAAGAAGAAAGAAAATAGATGCTTTGCTAAATGAGAAAAGTCCATGCATGTCATTGTTTATTCATGCCTGTTAATACAGTGAGCTCTCAACACTACAGGAATCAATTAAGATCAATAAGCAATCAATAGTGTCATAACATATGCATTCAACAGTCAAAGATCACAGTGCGTCTCTCATGGAGATCTTACAAAGACTACAGTTCAAATGTTGGGGCTCGATAAGATTTTTTAATGTTTTGCCAAGAAGTCTCTTCTGTGAGCAGAAGCCGCATTTATTTGATCAAAAATAAGGTAAAAAAATGTGAAATATTATTACAATTTAAAATAACTGTTTATAATGTGAATATATAATATGATGTAATTTATTTTTGTGATCAAAGCTGAATTTTCAGCATCATTACTCCAGTCTTCAGTGTCACATGATCTTCAGAAATCATTCTAATATGCTGATTTGCTGCTCAAGAAACATTTCTGATTATTATTAATGTTGAAAACAGTTGTGCCGCACAATATTTTTTGTGGAAACTGTGATACATTTCATTTGTCAGGATTCACAGATGAATAGAAAGTTCAAAAGAACAGCATTTATTTGAAACAGAAATATTTTGTAACATTATAAATGTCTTTACTGTCACTTTTGATCAATATAATGCATATTTGATTGAATAAAAGCATTAAAAGGATAAATCTCACTGACCCCAAACCTTTGAACGGTAGTGTAACTATGAGTCTGTTTGCTTGACTTTGCAGAGATTTAAGGATTTTTTTTTCAGCGAGTTTAGGTTTGCATGCTCAGTTTTTGTAAATGCTTCAATATAGTTTTCACTGCATAGTTCATTTGTAAATGCTGTTGTTGTTTGATATATAAAATGACTAGAGGACAAACATGCGTTTGAGTGTTTTGAGAGGCTCGTGTGTGTGTGTGTGTGTGTGTGTGTGTGTGTGTGTGTCTGAAATAGTGTGCAAAGCAAGCTGAACTCGAGAGGTGAGGTCAGACAAGGACACACACGTTGCACTTTGTGGTTTGTGGCTCAGGTTCACGAAATCACAGAGAGCATTGTTACATTAGCAGCAGAGAGGAGAGGTGGTCTGGAAAAGACCCTCAGAAAGAGACTGAACAGCAGAGGAGAGTGCGCTCATGAGGGAATTTCTCTCTCTCAGTCAGTCAGACACACATCCAGACTTTCTCTCTTTCTCTGTCACTCTGGGACTCCGAGAGCCGCATAAACTCAGTGTCTATAAAAAGTGCTGGAGATTTTGATTGTCATCCTTTATAATGAAGGTGCAAGCCAATCGGCAGAAAAGGTCATTCTATTCCAGTTGACCAGAGGGGGATTATGGGTCGGGAAATTGCAGTGCATTGCTTTTGTGACACTGGAATGTAAACCGGATTCTGGGAAACGTGACCTCCTATAAGAGGACTGGATACAAAATACCCTTGGGAAGGTTATGAGTCCGACTGAGCTTTTGCTTATTTATTTTCATAGTTGCATGAAAGTATTCGGCCTCAAACCAAAACGAACGAAGCACAGAATGTACAAAAAAAAAAAAAGTTGTTTTAATAAATAGGCCTATACATATTTGTTGTAATATTAATCACTGCATCAAATAATAAGAATGTCACACATTAATCTTATAATTTTAGATTATATTAGATATAATGCATACTCTTACATTAATATCTAATAATATAGGCTATATTAGTTTATGAGCCTCAGCGCAAATCATCTGCAGTGGTTCAAGATTATCTTAAAGATATTAAATATACAGTTCTTGATGTTACACAGTGGACATCCTGTTGAAGGGAATCACACAATCAGACATGTCTTGAGCTCAGGACTGCTGAAACAGAAGAGCAGTCTCCACCTGCTGGACAGTCTGCAGAAGAACAGCAGAATACAGACAGAAGCCAGCTGCTCAGAGCCAGTGATTCAGTGATTCTACAGCAGTGCTATTTTACTATCAATGAGATACTGTTTGATCATTTTGAATTAGATTTTATATTTTATATTTTCTGTTTTTGTTTTCATTTTAAAGTTTTAGTAATTTTGATATGTTTTTTTTCTGTTTTTAAATGTCTCTGTAGTTTTTTTATGAATTTTTAGTTATTTCATGTATTTTATTTCAAGTAATATTTCTTTTTATTTTGTATTATTGTTTCTGCATGGTTTTAGTTTTAATTAAATGTAACAACCCTGTTCCAAGGCATTGGTTTTTCATAATAAAAAAATAAATAAATAAATGAAGATATATATTAGATGTTATATATATATATATATATGTGTGTGTGTGTGTGTGTGTGTGATATGTTGGCAAATCTGAGCACAGGAGAAACAATCAAGATGTAAAAGAGATCTTATATGTGATTTTTTCTTTCCTGTGGGTGCGTCCACACAAGTCTTTGCTAAATTTACGAGCAAATAAGGTCTAAATAAGAAGTGGATGCACCAGCAGTTCTGTCTTCAGCGTTATGTGCTGTAATATGCATCCCTTCTTCCCATAATGCCTTTCATTGGCATCATTTAATCTAGGACTATATATATATATATGTGTGTGTTTAAGCTTAACACAACAATAAACATCTGTCAATGGGAAATGAAAACTAAATTTGTCTGACTACTTGTCTGACTAAATTCTGACAAAAAAAAAACATAGATTTTTATGTTTTAGCCATAAACTCAATTAATTTTGATCAGTATCTCATAAAACTTATCTTCTGTCCTTTCACTTCTGAAGGAAATGTACAATAACTTTTTTTTTAAGAATCTTTATACATTTCCACTGGAAAACAAGTCAAAAATACAGAGGAAGAACAGCACTTTTTGCGTGTTATCAGAAGGTGCAGTAAAGATTATTTCCATATTCTAGTGTTTGGAAGCAGAGCTTTTCAAGACTCAAGTTATTTTATTTTTAAAAAATTTGATAAAGTAAACTGGAAATAGTCTCTTTGTTTTTAAACTTTGAAGTGTTGTTTAAAGACATTTACATTTAAAGACCATATTGGCATATCCAATTGTTC
>NW_015644837.1:259283-271761 GCF_001515625.1 Sinocyclocheilus rhinocerous
TATATATATATATATATATATATATATATATATATATATATACTTGGTCTTAAAATGGTCATACAAAGTCTTTATTTTGCCTTCAGAAGACCTGCAGAAACCCTGTCTCACTTTAATCTGGTCCAGTACTGACTTCAGCTGAAATCTCTCTCTCTCTCTCACACACACATGTTCCCTGATTAATGCCTGCCAGAGGTCAGAGGTGGCTGGCTCACCCATAACTCGCTCCACCGCTGAACTGACTTTCCTTCTCGACCTACTCCGTCCCTCCAAGCACCTGTCAAACAGAGAGACTTTCTATGATCTGGTCAGTCATCGATCTGATGGATAAAATCAAGTCTTGCCCTACATTTATATATTTTTTTCTTCTCATTTAATATCCTGTTTCTCTCAGAATTACGGAGCATTTGAATGTGAATGCATGTGTAATTTCATGTTGATTTTAACAGATTGTTTACAGATTTCATTTCAGCTTACAATTTAATGCACTGCAAATTTATATTTGCTGCCATTGTTTTGGTGAATGTGATAAAACAGTATTAGAAATGATGGTGATACATTTCAAGTTGGATTTGTCAGTGTTTTTGCTCATCATCTGTGTTTTTTGAGCATCCAGTGGAATGAAAAACACTCCAAATATCACATATATCACGCGGCGTGTCAGATTGCATGAGAATCACAGGCGTCCTCTCCTGAGTGCGCTAGACTGGCAGAAACGCTCTTTAATCAAATGTCAGAGCTTTCAGACTCAGACTGTAACATTCAATTAAAACTAGCTGACAACTGTATTTACCCTCTGTATATGGATTCAGAGGATATTTCCTCATTTCACAACTATATGGATGCTGCATTCAGTAAAACACAGGACTTGTTGAGGAATAGGCCTGCTACGTTTTATACAACTCATGATATTAAAGGAATATTTTAACCAAACAGACAATTGTCTTATGAATTTACGAAGAATATCATGTGTGGTGGGAAATTTAGATTCATCTTTTTACAGGTTACATTTTTACATCAGTAGATGGCGACAAATGACTGTCTTTATGAGTGAGTCATTGGAATTATTCACTCAACTGATTTGTTCAACAACCCTGATTAATAATTCAAGAACAAAACAAATGTTGAGTCTGAATTCGAATGCAACCCTACGCCCAAAGAGAAGTATGCCCAAATACATATTCACCAAACAGTGTGCAAAAAGTCCCTGGATGACCTACTATTATCAGTGAGATTCTGAAGTGTGCATCCAACTGACGCTTTATTATCCCATGAGGCCATGGGAGAGGATTTGTGAAGCGACACAACTGACACTGTAGATCACATGACCATATCAACATGGAGGATGCAGTACGGACGAATTTCACTCATACTGCCCATATTCATTCTATATACCTTCTTTTTTTAACGGATGCAAAGTAAATTCAAATTTAAATATAGTACACACTCAGTATGAGATTTTGGATGCAGGCCTTTATGAGCAAGTAATTGAATCATTCACTCAATCGATTCATCCAGGAATGAATGAAGTGGCTTTCTTTATGAGTGAGTCATTGAATCATTCACTCAGTCGATTCATCCAGGAATGAATGAAGCGATTGTATTTATGAGTGAGTCATTGAATCATTCACTCAATCGATTCATCCAGGAATGAATGAAGCGGTTGCATTTATGAGCGAGTCATTGATTCATTCACTCAACCCATTTGTTCAGAAACACTTTTTAAGCTGGTAGAACAAAAACAGGCAGAGTAAGTGGGAACACTCTGTCTAAAATGTAGGTTTCTCAAAAAGAGCATGGTTGGGAATCATTCCAAACAATGCTGTTAAAACACTCTGATGACGAACTTAGCAAACCAAAACGCCTCGGAATAGCAGCTTACATTTCAGAACATTTGCTTATTTTTGCTGTGTCAGGCTCGTGTGCTGAAGCAAGTTGAGTGATCATATACTTTAATCAATATCCTTATTTAAAGGTGCTGACAGCAATCAGACAATAAGGACAAACCTTTTTTGAACGGTCATGATTTACTTTGTGATTTCTGTCTGATAAATATTAGACAGCGACTGTTTACATGTAGAATGTAAAAAAAAGTCCCTGCACAGAGTATAAATAGTGGTAAATAATGTTTACACCAAGTATAAAATAGCATCTTGATTACACTGAGTGCACAATCTTCACATACTGACGGCTGCTGTTCACACCAAGTGTAAACAGAATTCACATGCTGTTTGTATTAAAGGTACATTTTCTGAGTGATGGGGGCAGAATTAGTGAAAATAGCCATTGGCATGAAGGTTCACTATTTGCACTAAACATTATGGTGCGAATTGACTGATTGATCGTCTGAGAATCTATATTGTATTGTCACAATGCCTTTCACTGTTCCAGTTTATTTGGACCTTTGTTGAATACAGTGACTGCCTGGAGTTGTATAAAGTTGTTTCAAGTTGTGTATATCATATCGTATCTAGGGCACCAAGAGAAGTACACTGTGGTGTTCATAAAAAATAAAAAAAATCCTTTAGCCTATTGCACATTTGGTAATTCTACATTACATGTGTGTGGTTGCAACAAAGACAAAATCAAGCAATAATTAACCCTCCCTTTCAGACCCTATTTAGGGCTACATTGGGTTTTACTTGGGTTTATAAATGCTAGCTAAATAAAAAAAAAACAAGGTTGTGCTAACAAATGCATAAGGGCAGGAACTCCTGTTTTCTGATTAATGGCAGGGTCAGAGGCTGACAAGTGTTTTAATTTGATTCAGCGGCCAGATAAAAAACCCAGTGCAGTTTGAGGGCCGTTTATGGAGGCGGTGCAGCACACCGACTAAACTCCCTCTGATGGTTCCTGAGGGACCTGCTCACACCGCACCTCTCTCTCTCTCTCTCTCTCTCTCTCTCTCTGTCTCTCGCTCTCGTACATCTGCTCTAATCCCCTTCACGCAAGCGGAGTGCAGGTTTACACACTTTACGTCAGTGGGCTGTAATAAAATATCCCCGCTGGTTATCTGATCAATGCTTAGAGGAGAGGTCCGACTCGGTCCGGGTTAATGGGCGCCATTTCACTTAAATACCAAATTACTGACCCGGGCCGAGGCCAGGGAATACTGCAGGCCGGATCCCATGACACAGCAGTGAGAGGGGAATCATGGGAGGTCTGTGACTGCAGATAGCATGTGTAAGAGAGGCTCGAGTAACACACAGGACTTCTGATCCTGCGATCCTGTCAATAGCATTAATGACGGTTTGCGTCTGTCAGGGGCTCTGCATTGGCTGAAGTAACTAACCAATCAGCTTGCAGAATGTAATAATTATGTTTTCCATCTGAATCAACTCTTCAAAGTGACAAAAGTGTGCTTGTCTTCATTGCTCATATATGGTGGTCAGCGAATATGTTATCCAGATGCTTAGCGGTCAGTGATGGAAATGTGTCAGTGAATGGAGCCAAATGAAATGCTGCTATACACTCTTGCAAATAAAGGGTTGTTTTTGGCATTGACAGTTCCATGAAGAACCTTTCAAATCCATGAAATTTGTGCATTGGACAAATGGTCCTTTAGGTTATAAAAATGTTATCCACACTAAGTTTGAAAAAAAAAATAAAAAATGTTGTTTTAAGCACTGTTCCCTGAAAGGATCTTTTGGGAAACACAAATAGTTCATCGTTGCAAAACCCCCTTTGTTGTATTGTATTGTCTTTCTTTCTTTCTTTCTTTTTCATCATCATCTTCTTCTTCTTCTTACTATTTCAGTTTTGTTTCTCTTCCTGCTTGACATTTTCTGACTCTGTTTTAATGCTTAAATTAAATTTTAATAATCAAAAAGCATGTCTAATTAGTTGAAATGATGAGACATATAATTTAACAACAATTTATTAAAAATGTAACAATACATATATATATATATATATACTTAATACTATTAATAAAAAATACCTTATTTAAAAAAAATAAAATAATTTATTATATTTTTTTACAGTAATGGGGCCCTATGAATTGTTTTGATTTTTTCAGAAATTATGGTAATTAAATTAAGGCACAAAACATTAACAATTTAATATTTTAATCAAAACATTTTTTTTTTTTTTTTGCAAACAAAGTGCTGTACAACAAAGGTTTACTGTTAGAATTAAAATGTAAGAACATTTATTCCTTAAAAATAAAGTTATAATTTTTATTATTATGATTATTTTTGTTATTAAATTAAGATGTACATTCTCTTGTACAATAGTAATACATTTCTGTCATAATTTTTACAAGTTAAGCCGCAACTTTATTTTGTTGGGTTGTAGTGCAGATCTTTGAGTTTCTGTGTATCTGCTTATAGTTTTTCTCAAAGATAATGCTGAAATGCTGCTGAAGTGACTGAAGTTCATGTGTTAATATAGTGAGACGCAGACAAGCGTCACGTGTGTTTCAGTGTGTGTAGAAGAGCAAACACAGATTCACATTTACATCTCTACTTGTGATTTATTCACCCAGAGTTTGCCAAATTCTGAGACATTCTATACAGAACATTCAGTTTTATGACTGAATTCTGTGTATCGCAGGGCCCTAAGTGTAGTGAAGGTAAAACCGTCTTCAAGTCAAACGCCTCTTGTGTTTTGTTAGGAGACACAGTTCTTCTGTGGCTTTATAGCTAATATTTTCATTTAGCCTACACAATTGTGCAAAATCAATACAATATTGTCTCTAATATATACCACAATATTAACTTCTTATCATTGGAATTGTTGTAAATAAATATCACATTTGCAACTGGTCAGTGTTCAAAAAATGCTGGGAAATCACTTCACGTAACCCTCGAAGAGTGATTACTGATAAATCACATTTTAGAGAAGAAAAAAATCACCCACTGACTTTCAAAGCTGCTACGCAGTACTGACTTTCTACTTCGAGAACCTTGATAGAAATGTAGTGGAGTGAAAAGTACGATATTTGTCTTTCAAATGTAGTGAAGTTAAAGTCATACATTTTCAGAAAAAAACAAAACAAAACAATACTCAAGTTAAGTACAGATACTCAAAAAGTGTACTTACTGTAAGTACAATACTCAAGTAAATGTACTTCATTACGGTCCACCTCTGCAGATACGGTAAAAGTCATCTCTCCGGCCGGCCGGCGCACACAGAAAGCGTGACTCCGCGAGAGAAGAGGAGAAACAGACGTCAGGAAAGAGCTCAAGGACTCGCTTTCCTCACGTAAGCACTCTGCCGTAGCCGGATCCTCACAGCGCATCGATCCGCAGGCCTTTGTAATGGACTCAAATAACAACTCTATTACCGCACGCCAGCCGGCGGCCACGAAATTAGCAGCAGAGCAGCCAGCGTGTCAATATTCATTCTGACCGGTTACAGGAGAACAAAGGTGTTCCCCGGACAGCCGAGCCTGGTCTCATGAAAATGTGTATAAATAGTACGCCAAATACAAACAGAGAATCAAGCTATTGATATGCAGAAATTGACTTTGGCGTGCATATGATTCGCACGGGTTTGAGGTATACGCATTTTACACATGCATATGATACGCATCTACCCCACAACCCTAATCCTACACATTGCGTATCATATGCACGCCAAAGTCCATTTCTGCGTATAAATAGTATGCCAAATCGAATCATAAACTCCTGCTATTGATATGCACAAATTGACTTTGGTGTGCATATGATTCGCACGTGTTTGAGGTGCGTATAATACGCAGTTTTCGCGTGCATATGATACGCAATTTGTTGGCGTGCATATAACACGCAGTTTAGATGCATAAGATACACATCTACCCCACAACCGTACCCATGGTATATCATATATCATATTCTGCATATAAATAGTATGCCAAATCGAATCATAAACTCATGCCATTGATACGCACTTTCATGAGATCGGGTAGGAGCGATGGAGCGGCTCGAGCCGGTCATTGATCGGCTTCTCAAAAACCCGACGAAAGCGGCTTCAGCGCGAGACCGCCCCCTCGCCGGCGCTCCCCAGCATACGGCAAATTAAATCAACGCGCTCCCGCGAGCAGATGGGTGTTTTAACAGTCAGTTAGCCTTTAGATAATTGAGGCGTCGACTCTGGAATCATAAAACGGATGACTTGTTTATACATTTCGCCGGAATAGATCACGGAGGTTAAATAAATGAAATCCCATTTGTCAGGAGGTAATAAATGGCGGCGCCCTCCCCTCAAACAGCCGCGTTTGGCCTAATAAATACGGAGGAGCACGTCTATCGATAGGGTAACAGCTTAATGAAACGCTGGCTTGTTTTCCCCTCTCCTCCTGCACCCGGTGATAAGTAGCAAAGCAACCAAGCCTGTAATTACAATCTTACAGAGAACCCGGCCAATCTGTATATAAATCTCACCATCCAATTACAAGATGTAATAATTTTGCAGTCAAGCTGGTAATGAGGTCTAATACTCATGCATGTGATAATCCCCCCTGGATGCTGACTCTATCAGATGTTAGCTTTGTAATTATACTGGCAGAAAATCATTATTTCATGTTCAGCAGAAAAATGAGGTTGGTGGTGAAGTTAATTTTCTCCATGCTCCGTGAAGCATAGACAAAATTTTAATGATTTAATCATTATCCACGATGCTGTCTGCAATTGACCCGTGTTACTCGCGTGTGGCTACATTTGCACAGTTAAGAGTCCCTGATACATGGCGAGGCCTGCCAGGTAGAGCGGCGCGCTCGCTTTCTCTGCGTAATTGTGCCACAATAAAACTATTACCCTAATGGAAGGGAAATCTATATTGTGAAAGCTGCCATCCCGTTTAACGGCCATCCAAATTTTATATGTGCACAGTTAACGGCGATGCGTTAGCGCAAATGTTCGGCTGGGATCGCTGAGGTGTTTTTATCTGATTGTTGACCTAAACGAAGCGGGGAAAGGTCACTCGTGTTGGGAATGTCGAACGGATCCGATCCCTGCAGTGCTTTTACTCTCGCAAAATGGTTTGCATCGAAACAATAATGTCAAGTCAACTTGAATGCAATAGTGCTTTTCACAATACACATAGTTTCAAAGCAGCTTTACAGAAAATGATTATGTCAATGTTATTAATATCCTCATGCCTCATAGTCGCTCCTAGCAGATTAGAGCTGGATGATAATATAGTTACATTTTGCAGCAATATAAACAATAAACCAGGTGTGATTTGCTATAGAGTATATATCACTTTATATGAGAGCATTGTATATATGTGGATAAACTTGGACATGCTTATATATATCTAGCTAAGAGCTGGTCGATAATATAGTTTACATGTGTAATGAGATATCACACTATCACAGACCATCTAAATTTAATATTTTTCTGCATGCAAAATAATAAAAAAATAAGGTCTTTCAAATAGCACAAGATGATTTCAGACTTATTTGAGAAATAAAACTATATTATCATTATTAATAACTAACAAACATATGCCAAAACAACACTGAACTAGTCTTAAAAAATTGGATTTTGTAAAGTAATAAAATCCAAGTACAAGTTAAAAAAAAATAAAAAAAAATTGAGAGAAGGAAAATACCATTAAAATTTAAACAAACAAACAAATAAATACATTGAAAATGAATAAATTGAAAATAAAGGATTTGAAAAACTTTTGAAAATATATCAAAAAATAATAAGAATAATGCAGTTACTGTAAATGCATTGTCTATGAGTGAACTGAGATTCACACTAGCGTTGCTCTGACAGAACTGAAGCAGAGTTAAGAGTTGTGCTCAGGTGAAGGAAGGGCTGGGATCTGCAGGTGATGTTATCTGCGCTCGGCTGCTCTGGGGTCAGTGCATGTGGAGCGGGAGATAGGCCTGTTACTGCAGCTGATTGATGGAGGCTGACCTGAGAGAGCAGCTCACGCGGGATTCAGGACATGATTTGCGTCTTTGCTAAAATGTTAACTAATCCAGAGATGAGAGAAGTCCAGGCCATGGATGTTGAATGAACGAGATGTTGCAGTAAACTGAGTGTTCGGTATTAACCGATTGCAAGATTTGGACATGTTTTGTTTTTGCTTTCTGCATAGATTTTAGGAAGCATTCATGAAATTCTCAAATAAACCAAGGTTTTTACAGTTTATACAGCGATATTTAAGTATCATTGAGATACTACTATAGTTTTTGTTAATATTTTGAATTGGATTTTATTTTTATATTTTCTGGTTTCATTTTAATTTTAGTTACATTTAGTAATTTTATCGTTGTTTTTTGTAAATTTTAAATATTTATTTTTGTTTTGTTTTTAAATATGTCTATATATAGTTGTATTACTTTTTATTTCAGTTTTAGGTTTAGTTAGGTAATTTTAGCACATCAGGTTAAATTAAATGAAAATGAGAAATGTCTTGGAAACTAGCTAAAATAAAATAAGTTTAAGGTTTTGTATATTTTATTTTATTTCAATTAACACTTATTATATTTCAACAAAAATGTTGAAATCATAAGAAAATCATAAGAGTGATTAAAGTGAGAACCTATCCTTTTTTTTCCAAATATTTCCAATGCATTTCTTTTTGCATAAATTGTAGTTCATAATGATTATATTCTCAAATACATTTTTTTTACATACATATGCATCTTTTCTCTAGATGTGACTCAGGTCACTCCTTCAGTGTAAGTCTGTGGGGTTTTTCAGCTGTTTTTATCATCCAACAGGTAAAAAGTAAGTCAGATCAAGTCTAAACTGACAGCCTCTTCTTAACAAGACACACAACATATATTTTTATAATAATTATTGACTGTGTTTTTCCATCATACATAATTGACAGTATGCCTGTCTTCAGGTTGCTGCTCTGTATTTACTAAATCCTCCATTCATTCTGTACAAGCTTAAATCCCGATACGATCCCGATACGAGATGCGCTGATAAACGCTTCTATCTGGCGTCTCCTATTACATAATTGATCTCTCTCCAATACCTCGAAGTGTATTATTTCCCCGCATCTCATAATGTGATAATGTAAGATCCGCTGTTGCATTATATTTGTAATCAGTTCCATCTGAGCTCAGGCAGAAAATCCGTGTTGGGGATCAGACGGCGAGCACAAAAGGCCTGTTTTAAATTCCTGAAAGTGTCAGAGGATGGCGAGCGGGACGAGAGGCTGTTACGTCGCACCGGAGGAAATTGAATGTATGGGAATGTACGACAACGTTAATAATCCGGCGACGGCGTGATCTAATAGAAAGCAATTAATTTAGGACACAGGCTGCTGCACTTTTTAGTCGTTTAATTAAAGCGGGTTTCGTACGGGTGCGAGTCTAAAGGCTGAGGCTCTTTGTCACCCTCGAGACGCAGGTTGGGAGCTGTGTGTAATGTATGTTTGCGGCGAGGGTTGTAAACCGCACTCACTCCGCGGTCCGACGCTGGAGCTCGCTGCGTGACGTATTAAAGGATACGAGTATCAGAGACTGTAATGAAACTTATTCTGTGTTTGGAGTACTAACAGCAGCCCGTCTGAAGAGCCTCTTCTCTCTCAAACCACACAGATTATACAGTGAGAGACTCCAGTCCTGCTGCTAAGAGTCGTGCTGCAGGTTAGTGTTATAAAGCCTGTGGAACAACAAGTCATTACATAAATACATAAAATGCTTTCGCAAAAATGGTGCATCAGAGTCTCTTCTGCTCACCAAGAGCAGACCAAAAATACAGTAAAAATGTTAAATATTATTGTAATTTAAAACAGCTGTTTTCTATGTGAATATTTCTTAAACTGTAAATTATTTCAGCATCATTACTCCAGTCTTCAGTGTCACATGATCTTCAGAAATCATTCTAATATGCTGATTTGCTGCTCAAGAAACATTTCTGATTATCATCAATGTTGAAAACAGTCGTGCTGCCCAATATTTTTGTGGAAACTGTGATACATTTTATTTTTCAGGATTCACAGATGAATAGAAAGTTCAAAAGAACAGCATTTATCTGAAATATAAATATTTTGCAACGTTATAAATGTCTGTCCTGTCACTTTTGATCAATTTAATGCATGACTGATGAATAAAAGTATTATTTTCTTTGAAAATTAATCCCCACTGAATTATGAAATGTAGGCCTGTCTTTCCCATGAGGGTCTCATTCTGTTTGGCGTTGGGTTTTTGTCCATTAGTTTGGTGTGAAAGTGTTTTTCTCCTGAGCAAACCACATCTGAGTGATTCAGTGTGTAAACATGGTATGGTGCTCATCCACAAAGTAAACTGCTGGTGATAACATATAATATTTGCATGCTTCTCAAATATATTTTAGTCAAATGTATTTCTCTTGTCTAGAGATGATTCAGCTCAATGCTTTTCAATGCAGACAGACGCAGGTGTCCTTCTGTTTTGTATAGATCTAAATTAAATTTAAATGAAATGTGATTTAAAATAAGTGTCGTATTTTTATAGCAATCACATTTGATGATGCTCGATGCATCTGTGAGTTTATGTTTTCTGTGTGTCTGTCATAGCATTTAATAGATTCCTCCAAAATCTCAGAGTTTGATGATCATCAGCGATAATAGCGCCAGCGTGTCCACCTCGTGACGGATAACTCTATTAATATCAATATAGCCATGTTAGCACTGGAAAATCCTGTAGCCATCAACTTTGTCATGTTTTTTTTCCCCTTTAAATGCATCGGCGACCACTTCACACAGCATTATGAGATAATAGCATGCATACTTTATGCATAAAGTAGTTTTAGCTTCCTCCAGAACAGTAAAGGTTACTCTTGTAAGGTGAGCCGAGCAGGGAGGGACGTTCTCCTTCTAAACAAGCCTTTTATAATTCATCAGAAGCGTTGACAGATGAGTTCTGCTGGAGAATATTAGAAAATGTCTCAAATCTCATATATATGCTAATAGTATGCTGAGACCGGTTGGAAGTGAGGTGGACTTTTTAATCTGCCCTGACCAGTGAGGAAAGTGGAGGAGACAAGTCATTGCACTCAACGATTTATGATCAAACAAGCGGACTGTATGAATATCTGCACATGATGCAGGACGGGCCGAGAAAGACATTTTCTCATTTAGCTCTTGTGTAATCACAAATAACAACAGTTCCCGCTTCGCTCGCCGGCCGCGGCGTCGGATTAGTTTTCCCCCGCCTTTTATTTATTCTCACATATATGTATTATTCTTTACATGCATTGCGTTGTGTGTTCGACATAACTGCACAGTCAGTTTAAAAGAGTGCTGTGTGCTAATGATTTTGTTTTGCGTTGTAAATGTTCGGATGTTTACAGTGGATGTCTCCGTAATGCTTAATGCATTATTACGAGCTATAGAAACACTTATAGACTGTGTTACTGTAGTTCTTCAGGATGAGTTTGTGCAGGTCCAGTGTTTGATTGATTGATTGCTGTCAGTATTATAATCTCTTTAACATCTCATTGTTTCTCCAGGGCTGCACGGTTAATCGAAACTAAACCGAAACCACGATATGGCTTTGTGCGGTTATCAAATCACCAAGAGCTGCAATTTATTTCAATTCAGAGTAAAACAGATTATTTTACAGTCGTAATTTAAAATAAAATTATAAATGTTGTTGTATTATTTTTCTTAAATCTTTTTTTTTCAGTTTTAAGAATTTTTATATTACAATATTATTTTGAGTAATATTTATATTTTAATAATAATAATAATAATAATAATAATAATAATACAATATTATTTTATTAGTAGTAGTAGGTATTTTTATATATTTTTTCTTAAATACTGTTTTTTTATTTTTGCAGATTTGCATTTAAAACAATTATAATAGTTCGTATTGCTTTTTGTTTGTATTGTTATTTATTATTATTATTATTATTATTATTATTATTATTCCATATTGATATATAATTGTACATTCCTGCAGCTCTACAAACAAGCACAGCAAACCTGGATTTTTTTAAAGTCACATTCTACATTTTTTAACAGTTCTGCACTTTTGCTTAATTCTCCTGCATCTCAGATGTTTCTCCCGAGAAAAGACCCAGAAATATCTCCTGTATCTCCTCAAGAGGTTCAAAAGACATGTGCTCAGATGGAATAGAGCTGCCCTAATCACATGCATTTTAATTTACATGTTAACAGACTCATTCAAGTCTAAGCATTGTAGGAGAAACATCTGAAATAACATTGAAACTTCTACAAGAAATTCAACTCAGCCTCAAGAGCTACGAAAGAGCAACATTTGAGCAATGCAATGCTTATCTGTCTGAACTGTCAAGTAAAAAGCATGGATCAGGTTGATCTTAATGAAGAAGCTGATCGTACAGTACATGTACATATTGCTGTATTGGTGCATTGGGTTCCTTTAGCTCTTTCCTTAACACATATACACGAGAAACTTCTAAGAATTTTTATATTACAATATTATTTTGAGTAATATTTATATTTTAATAATAATAATAATAATAATAATACAATATTATTTTATTAGTAGTAGTAGGAGTAAATTCATTGTCATTTTTTTTCTTAAATACTAATTAACTTTTTAAAAACTATTTTT
>NW_015644837.1:271955-277288 GCF_001515625.1 Sinocyclocheilus rhinocerous
TATTATTATTATTATTAGTAGTAGTAGTAGTAGTATTATTATTGCATTGTTACTGTTATATATTTTTTCATTAAATACTGTGTTTTTATTTTTGCAGATTTACATTTAAAAAAATTATAATAGTTCGTATTTCTTTTTGTTTGTATTATTATTATTATTAGTATTATTATTATTCCATATTGATATATAATTGTACATTTCTGCAGCTCTACAAACAAGCACAGCAAACCTGGATTTTTTTAAAGTCACATTCTACATTTTTTAACAGTTCTGCACTTTTGCTTAATTCTCCTGCATCTCAGATGTTTCTCCCGAGAAAAGACCCAGAAATATCTCCTGTATCTCCTCAAGAGGTTCAAAAGACATGTGCTCAGATGGAATAGAGCTGCCCTAATCACATGCATTTTAATTTACATGTTAACAGACTCATTCAAGTCTAAGCATTGTAGGAGAAACATCTGAAATAACATTGAAACTTCTACAAGAAATTCAACTCAGCCTCAAGAGCTACGAAAGAGCAACATTTGAGCAATGCAATGCTTATCTGTCTGAACTGTCAAGTAAAAAGCATGGATCAGGTTGATCTTAATGAAGAAGCTGATCGTACAGTACATGTACATATTGCTGTATTGGTGCATTGGGTTCCTTTAGCTCTTTCCTTAACACATATACACGAGAAACTTCTTTGACTACACATACATTTCAAAGAAACAATAAGCAGGCTCTCTAAATGAATGAGCCTGCATCTTTTGTGTGAGAGATGCGCCCTTCACTCCGTTCCAGAAAACCTGAGCACATTTATGCAAAACAGTACACTAAAAATGATACCATAATCAGTCAGAGGAGCCGATTCCCTGCTCTACTGGAGCTTGTGATGAAGTATTAATGCTTGGTAGCTGGTGCTTTATTTCTCCTAAATTACACGTGTCAAAGATAAAGGCTTTGTTTAGACCGTCGGCTCGGTCTGGGAAAATAAGGGCGTTCGGTGCTCCTGAGGGAAAGTTTGGAGGAGAAGAAAACCTCGCCTTTTTCTGATGGTCTGTCCAAAACACTCCAAAAGCTGCTGATCATGAACATCTGCGTTAAGCTTCGCTTTGACTTTCATAAACCTATTAAAGCAGAGCCAACTATTTGATAAACACCTTCTTACAGGCTTTATTGCATGCAAAGGATCACGTTCAGTGCAGTCGGGTTTATTTTTAGGGAGGGACTGGAGATGGAGGAGGCGTTTAGTATCATGATACGGGGAATCTGGTGCTCTTTGTGTGGGTGAACTGAGGTTATTTTTGTATAAACCCCTGAGTGCTTACCGGAGCGGGACGATCTCATGACCTGGTGCTTCTGTGAGGATTAATAGACCAGCAATAAAATTAGTGAGGACATTTCCAGCTTTTCCCAATTCTATCAAATTCCTACACCTGTTCCCTTTCAGGACGGCATTAGCGTCTTATGCTTGTGTGCGATGAAAAAGCAGAGTTTGGTGATTTTGCAGTGTTATTTGATTACGACACACTTCCCGCGGAGGAAATTCTCCTCATCCTCCGTCTGTTAGCGCATCACTGGCGGAAAATTATTGCACATCATTATGTTTTTTTTTTTAAAGCACAGTTTAGCCGGCCTCCAGAGCTGATTCTCCAGTGAAAGTAATGGAAAGTGTCTCGTCTGCTTTAGTTGAGCGGCGTCTCCGGATGTCACGGCGGTCAGTTAGCTGTCTTCAGCCGACTGCCATATTAAACATGTTCCAGTCAAACATGCCATCACTGACTTTATCAGGAGGACGGACATTAAAAAGAGAGCCTAACGTGTGTTAAATTTAGTGTTCATTCATTTAAGATTCCATGGAGTAGCCTGCATGTGCTGTGTATGGATTTTCACTTAGAGCACAGTTTTGATATTGTGATATGAAAAATATTTTTGAAATACTTCTGAAAATACACTACTGTTCATAAGTTTGAGGCTGACAAGAGTGTAAAATATTTCTATAAGAAGAAGCCTCACCAAGGGTGGGTTTATTTAATTAAAGACAGTAAAAATTGTGAAATATTATTAAAATTTAAAAAAGCTGTTTTCTGTGTGAATATCTGTTAAACTGTAATTTATTTCTGTGATCAAAGCTGTATTTTCAGCATCATTACTCCAGTCTTCAGTGTCACATGATCTTCAGAAATCATTCTAATATGCTGATTTGCTGCTCGAGAAACATTTCTGATTATTATCAGTGTTGAAAACAGTCGTGCTGCACAATATTTTTGTAGAAACTGATACATTTTATTTTTTCAGGATTCACAGATGAATAAAAAGTTCAAAAGAACAGCATTTATTTGAAATAGAAATCTTTTGTAACTTTATAAATGGCATGTTTGATCAATGTGTCCTTGATGAATAAAAACATACATTTCTATAAAATAATAGTAATAAAAACAATTTCTACTAAAATCTACTTTTTTTTTCACCAAAGTTAAAAAAAGTGTCATAATTTCTCAATTCTCTCTCGAATCAGTTGACTTTCAGCTTCTCTTCTCACAATTACATGAGATATATGTTGGACTGAAACTGGATATTTCTATATTAATTATTGTTTTATTGGTTTTAATGGGATAGTTCCCCCAAAATGGCCATTCTGTCATCATTCATTTGCTCTAGTGTCCTTCCAAACCTCTATGACCTGTTCAAAACAAAATCATATATTTCAAATTATGTTGGTAATCAAACCATTTTGATGACCATTGACACTGACCAAAAAATGCATATTTTGAACGACATGAGGGTGAGCAAATTATTTTATTTTTTAATTTTTTGGTTGAATGAGCACTTTATAATTATTACTCCCTGCCCACAGGACCTTGATTACATGAGCAGAGAAATAAGTTGATGCATCATGTGCTATAAGATCAGGGACATTCATTTAGAAACGTACAGGGTCAACTTTGATTTCATGTTGTTCTCCAAAAGCCCATGAAATCACAGGTCTCTCTTTGACAGGACCAACAAATACTAATTCTTCGTTTTCTGTTCAGTCAGTCCAGTCGCTATCCTTCTGAAGCTGCCTGACAATGACACGCTGATGGCTTTGTGTGAAGAAGTAAAAAACAAAAGCACAAGTCATTTGATACAGTATGATGCACTGAACTCTTTAATAGTGTTTTCTCTCCTGATGCACAGCACAGGGACTGGAGAAGCTCCTCTCACACCAGCAGCCCATCTTTAAGACATTCGTCTAGGTTTTGTCTCGAGCCATTTGTGCGGCTCTGAAGGTTCAGGGACCAACGTGGATGCGGTCAGGGAATTAGACGGGGCCTCTGTCAGTCTCCTGTCCTCCTCTGACCATCTCCGTCTCTTTCTCCTCCTGCTCCTCGGTCAGCGGCGCTGTCGGCTCCATTATGCCGGAGACGGAGAATGATGATGGATGTGCTGCCCGGATCGGCTCGGAGCGCTGGGAATTGGTTAAGTACTTCTGCCGCGCTCTGACCTCATAATCGCTCGTCGCCTCTTGGCCGGCTTGATTTATAAACTGGGTGGTGATTAATGCTTTTTTAAGTGGCTGAGGCACGGCTGGGACCGAATCGCTCAGACATCCGAGCTCGTGTCACGCCGCCGCGCTGGGAACAATAGCCGTGTTTCTGTAGCCTCATTCACACGCACTATAAATCACGGAGCGCTCAGGGGTCGCTGGTGTTTTACAGACGTCCTGTCAGGGCCTCAGGTTTGCTCATGTGACGGAGGGACAGGTGCGTGACCCACAATGCCTTGCTCTCATTACAGCTCATCATCAAACACACACTCTGTCTGCTCTAATTCAGACGCACAGCACACTGAACCAGAAGAGAATAAAAAAAAAAAATGTTAAAAGAAGCATCATCATCATCAAACTGAATACAGTTTACACATGTAAAGAAAATCAATGTATATGTCTGGATTAAATATTAGTAATTAGTAATAAAAAGATAACAATTATAATAAAAAAACAACAACATTGTTATTTTTATTATTATTATTATTATAGAGACATTTGTCACAATGCATATATATATATATATATATATATGTGTGTGTGTGTGTGTGTGTGTGTGTGATTATAATGATTTATTTAAAATGTAAAGTATTTGCATATCATAGCATTTCTATCTATCTATCTACCTATCTACCTGTCTATCTATCTATCTAGAATTTAATTTAATAACTTCAAGTTCAAGTTGAGCTTTATTGTCATTCCGCTACATGTGGGGGCATACAGTGGAACGATATGTCGTGCCTCACAGGACCACGCTGCTACATAAATACAGACATACAACAATGAAGTAAAACAGTATAAACCTATACACAACTAACCTACTGACAGATTTTGACTATAAATATACTATATATAAATGGTTACCTATACATAAACTAAAAAATACAAACTATACAAATGCTTCACATACATACTGTACCTATACACAACTAACCTACTGACAGATTTTGAATATAAATATACTATATATAAATGTCTACCTATAAATAAACTAAAAAAAATACAAACTATACGAATGCTTCACATAATACTGTACATGTGCAAAGAGAAACATCGTAAGTCAAGCAGCTGGCTGGGGAACAGTGCAAGATAGACAGACAGACAGACAGACAGACAGACAGATAGATAGATAGATAGATAGATAGATAGACAGACAGACAGACGGACAGATAGATAGATAGATAGATAGATTTATTTATTTTTAATGTAATACAGTAAATATATTATATTGAGAATAACCTCTGAGAATAATGATAATTTAGAGAAAGAAAAAAAAAATCAATGCTGGATGTTTTATGGTATATGTATGTATTTATTTACATGTATACAGTATATTTTTGAATGTACCAAGTCACATTCTTTGTATTTTTGCATACTTGATTAATAAAGAGATTTGGATACAGTAATGTCACAGTTGTCCTAAAACAGGCTCCATTTTCCAGCATAATAATAATATTATTATTATTATTATTATTATTATTATTATTATTATTATTATTATTATTATTATTATTATTATTATTATTATTATTATTATTATTATTATTATTATTATTATTATTATTATTATTATTATTATTATTATTATTATTATTATGTTGGGCTGCGTGCTTTCGTCAGGTTCACCTGTATGTGTCTATACTATCCTGCAGCGAGCGGCTGGCATTTAAAGTTTGTTCGACAGCAGCTTAACTTTCTTGTTTTCTTCGTTCAGGGATTGACAACTCACTTTAGACTTTCGCAGCGAGCGCAGTTTTGTGAGGAAATTTGTTTGGACTCATCTCTCCTGCGGGCATCTCTCTCTCTCTCTCTCTCTCTCTGT
>NW_015644837.1:278314-288102 GCF_001515625.1 Sinocyclocheilus rhinocerous
AAACATCGTGAGTCAAGCAGCTTGCTGGGGAACAGTGCAAGATAGACAGACAGACAGACAGACAGACAGACAGATAGATAGATAGATAGATAGATTTATTTATTTTTAATGTAATACAGTAAATATATTATATTGAGAATAACCTCTGAGAATAATGATAATTTAGAGAAAGAAAAAAAAAATCAATGCTGGATGTTTTATGGTATATGTATGTATTTATTTACATGTATACAGTATATTTTTGAATGTACCAAGTCACATTCTTTGTATTTTTGCATACTTGATTAATAAAGAGATTTGGATACAGTAATGTCACAGTTGTCCTAAAACAGGCTCCATTTTCCAGCATAATAATAATATTATTATTATTATTATTATTATTATTATTATTATTATTATTATTATTATTATTATTATTATTATTATTATTATTATTATTATGTTGGGCTGCGTGCTTTCGTCAGGTTCACCTGTATGTGTCTATACTATCCTGCAGCGAGCGGCTGGCATTTAAAGTTTGTTCGACAGCAGCTTAACTTTCTTGTTTTCTTCGTTCAGGGATTGACAACTCACTTTAGACTTTCGCAGCGAGCGCAGTTTTGTGAGGAAATTTGTTTGGACTCATCTCTCCTGCGGGCATCTCTCTCTCTCTCTCTCTCTCTCTGTCTCTCTCTCTCTCTGTTTCTCTCTGTTTCTCTCTCTCTCTCTCTGTTTCTCTCTCTCTCTCTCTCTCTGTTTCTCTCTGTTTCTCTCTCTCTCTCTCTCTGTTTCTCTCTCTCTTTCTCTCTCTGTCTCTCTCTCGGCGTGGGCGGCTGCATGGTTTTTTGCCCGCTACACTGGAAATGGCAGTGTCAATTAAATATCACTTTCAATTTCCCTGTTTTATGATCCCTCCACTACTAAGCACCAATGATCCCAGCCCTCCTACCTTGTCATGAAGATGATTGATTACACTTGTCTCTCCCTATATAGAGACATTTACATGAAAATAAGGGAAAGCAGGCTTTTGTTTGCATGGAACCGAATCAGAGGAAGCAATTGGAAATTTGATATTCATGTGCGGAGCTGAGGTGATAATAACCTGGCTGTTGGGAATCGGACACGTTTGGCTGGATTTGTGTGGAGAGACACTGTAGGGACTTGTGTAGATTTTATTAAGCGAGTAAAATGATTTTCTCCCGTCGTGACAGAAAGCACACGTCGTCTGAGCTAACATAATAATCTCTCGCTTTCCGTGTCTCACGGCGGATTTTTTCCTTTTGCAATCTACACGTTTTGGATTAAATGAAAGAGTACTCATGCCTAACAAAGCTCTGCTGATGGTCCTATATGCTTCCGGTATGATTATGTAATCAAATCCTGATCAAATCTGTCATCGCCGCAGTGGCGAAACTGCAACTGTAAGTGCCTGGGAGAAAAAGCAAGCTGTTGGTTCTAGTTTGGCTTTAGTGCGACGACGACTGAAATCTAATATCACAGAGAGACGGTCATCAATCATATGCTTTAAATGACATTTCCCATTCGTGTTTCCGAAGGCCTCGCTCTAATTACGCTCGTGGGTTAATGGGTGAGCGTTGGAGGGCAGAAGCGGCGTTGCTTGAACAGGTGCACAGTGTTGGAGGATCAGCGGCTGCTGGGGTTCCCAGACGCGTCTGAGGCTCCGAGGATCCGGGACCCGAGGAGCCCTGCTGTTCAACCAGTGCTCAACCAGCCGAGGGTTTGCTTCCACAGGCAATCCTCAGATACATCCATATACACACATGGAAAAATACATGAAATATTTTTATTCATCAAAGATGCATTAACTCAATCAAATGTAACATTAAAGACATTCATAATGTTACAAAATATTTCTATTTCAAATAGATGCGGTTCTTTTGAACTTTCTATTCATCTGTGAATCCTGAAAAAAAAAACAATGTATCACTGTTTCCACAAAAACATTGTGCAGCACGACTGTTTTCAACATTGATAATAATCAGAAATGTTTCTTGAGCAGCAAATCAGCATATTAGAATGATTTCTGAAGATCATGTGACTCTGAAGACTGGAGTAATGATGCTGAAAATTAATCGTTGATCGCAGAAATAAATTACAGTTTAACAGATATTCACATAGAAACAGCTGTTTTAAATAGTAATAATATTTCACAATTTTTACTTAATTTTTGATGAGCAGAAGAGACTTCTTTCAGAAACATTAACAAAAAGCAAACGGTAGTGTGTGTGTATATAAGGTGTGTTGTGTGTAATTGCAGGTAACTTCACACTTAGACAGGAAAAAGCTGTTTGACTCCCATCTAAATCGACCAATCACAGTTAAGTATTTGTATGTGATGTTAGGAGCAGGTCAATCTGATATCAGTGATTGCACACTAATGGACAGCTGTAAGTGGAAGCTCATTCAATGAACGGCCCTGCAGATTCAGAAACAGACTGTTTGTAAAGTGGTGTAGACTCTGTTCATCCAGCCAAATGTTTGCATGCTCCGAGGCCTGTGTGAATCTCAGTGTGCTGTGGGTTGTTGACTGAGTGTTGCTGTTGTTAGGGAGTTCTGTGTGCTAGTTGAACTCAAAAGTGTCCTCCCTCTAGTCTCCTATTCAGTGGAAGTGTGTGTGTGTGTGTGTGTGAGTGTGAATTTTACTGTCAATATCATAATTGTGAGTCAGTACATTCTGCTGTAACACTTTAACCGTATTTCAAAAAAAAAGAAAGTAAAAAGTAGAAAAAATAGAAATTACATAGACGATATGATACGATATGATACAATATAACTTTATTGTCAGACAAAGTCTGAAATTTGTCTTACATTTCAGCAGGTTATCTCACAATTACAAAACTTTATCACATGGACAAAAGACAGACAAGACTTTTACAGTCACAAGAAGACTGGAAAAAAATAATAATAAATAAATAAAATAAAATAAAAAAACAAAATAAAATAAAAAACACTTTTCAAAGCTCCAGTACAAATTTTTGTGTAACTTGTTCAGCTGTAATACAGCTTAATGTACAACAGAATATTTTAGTCTAATTCAATTGTATATTGGAACCTTATACTGCCGATTAGATGGCAACAGTACAAATTCATTATACAACACATGATTTGGTTCAGAATCAATAGTATTGGCCAACATTACAAGATTTGTGTGATAGGATAACTGACCCACTATTTTGGAAAACATTTTTAGTAAATTCATCAGCTTTGTTTTTAAACTGACATATAAACTTATAAGCCATACAGAATTACAGTATTGCAAAACATCCATAAATGCAGAAATAAAATAATAATAATAATAATAATAATAATAATAATAACAATAAAATCTGCTTTCTTGATCCAAAAGACCTCAGTCAGCAGAGGAAGTAGATTATTTGCATTGATTTTTTTTTTTTTTACATATACTATCTATATTGTCTTTCCATGATAACTTGTTATCTATCCTTACTCCTAAGTACTTACATGCATATATAAAGATACTACAGTCCTACAGTACTTCAGTTGGTCAGAACTCTACTTGCATTCAATATAAATGTAAATTATAATACATTTTGGTAGCACTTTATTTTAAGGTGTCCTTGTTACACGTTACATGCACAGTACTTACTATTATAATAACAATAAATGATGCATAATTACATGCAAGTAACCATAAGACAAACCCTAATCCTAACCCCAACCCTAACCATATGTGACCCTGGAGCACAAAAGCAGTCTTAAGTCGCTGGGGTATATTTTTAGCAAAAGCCAACAATACATTGTATGGGTCAAAATTATAGATTTTTTACTTGTATGCCAACAATTTATTAGGATATTAAGTAAAGATCATGTTCCATAGCGATATTTTGTAAATTCCCTACCATAAATATATCAAAACTTAATTTTTGATTAGTAATATGCATTGCTAAGGACTTAATTTGAACAACTTTAAAGATGATTTTCTCAATATTTTGATTTTTTTGCACCCTCAGATTCCAGATTTTCAAATAGTTGTATCTCAGCCAAATATTGTCCTATCCTAACAAACCATACATCAATGGAAAGCGTATTTATTCAGCATTCAGAAGATGTTGACCCTTATGACTGGTTTTGTGGTCCAGGGTCACATATAGTAAGTACACGTAGTTAATTAATAATACTCAGTACTTAAATATATAATTACACTGTAACACATTTTCATTAAAATGCAATTAACAAGCAATTAAGTGTCCAGAGACATTGAATATTCCTTTAAGGTATAATAAGTGCTGTTTTTAAAAGTGTACTTCTTTGTTCATTGTAGCAGCCGGCAAACTGCTAAAGAAACCTCTGATAGAAACCTGTGCGTCCTGATTCCAGGAAGCAGCAGCAGCCAATCAGATTACAGCTCTTGCCATTTAAATGAAGAATCCACATGAGATGGTCAGTAAGCGTATGAGAGCCGTCTGAGGCTAAGACTAGATATGACCTTTGTGTGGCAGGCCTCAGTCTTTCTCTGTGTCTCCTGCACGCTCCGCTGCCCCGAATAGCCTCCTCCAGAGCCGCAGCTGAGCCGAGAGATAAACTAAATCAAACCGCGGACACCATGAACAACCTGGACACTCTCCCCTGCAAGCCTCACCCCCAGATAAGAGGATGTAGTAGACAAACGCAGGGCTAATTTAATTAACCGGCTTCCCGGAGCCTCGGCTGTAAGCTCGCGTTCAGGGATTCCTTCTGATGAGATTGTATGGCTGTGTGCAATACGACTCACTTAATCTTTAATGGGACGCTTCATCTGTGCAGTTTCAATATTATTTCACACCGGAGGCTGCCTCTCAGTGGTCAATTTGAAGACAATCACTCCGCTAAACGTCCCTTCACCCATGACCGGCCTGCTAATTGCTTTTAATTCCAGATTCTGAGTGTCGTTTCATTTAAAAGCTGCCCATCAGGCAACTTTTGCTGAAAATGAACGCCGGAGTTGTCTAGCATTAGCGTGTTTTATGGCTCCACGTCACCGTGCTGTTTTGCATTTGCATTTCCGCTGATAGGAGACGCTACGATAGGAATGCAGATATACGAGGCCGGCTCTTTTCGCATAAGCGTCTAAGTAAGAGTAATATGCAGATATGCACTTCTGTGACAAAGCCGAGGAGGAGAGAGATAATAGCAGAAATCAGATAGCAAGCGCAGGTATTTCTCAAACGGAGCTCTGTCTGGCGATAGCCCATGCATATATGGAAAACAGCAGATTAGCCCAGCCAAATCTCCTCGTGCCCCTCTGAAGTCCTTTGTCGAATCGCAGAGGGTAGGGGACTAAGCCGGCGAGCATGTTTACATAGCTTGTATGAGTATCGTTGTCCAATAAGTCCTGTCTCCCATGGTCTACACTTAAACAAGGTCAGCTCTGCGAGGAAACAAATGAGAAGTCCCATATCACGCTTTGAATGCCGCCACATTACCGGGCCTTGCTCTGTGTGCGAGCGGCGATAAGCGGAGCGCTAATGCCGCACACAAGGCACTAATAAACAAACGCTGGCTAAATTGCTTGAAAAGAAGCAGCGATGCGTAGGCTGCGACTTAATCTTCCCTTACTTTACATCCTTATTCAAGATGGGCAAAGATCGTGCGTGTTTTCTTTTCTCAGTTCCTCCCACCAGAATCAAATCTGTCCTTTTTTCCCCAATTTTTGCCAGGAGATTACGTCGGGTATTTTAATTTTTTTGTCTACACGGGATATGCGATTGTGATCCCGTGTTAACGTTTCTGAACAAAGGGCGAGTCTTTGAGAGAAATTAAAAGCGTTTGTTCCTAAGGAGACCATATTTTAATCTCTAATTTGTCGTAGGAGCCAAAGACGGTCGTTTAGACCTCTCTCTGCGTGAATCGAGTTGGGCTAAATAGCTGCCGTGCTTGCATTGTTTCTGCTAATGTGTCATGCTGTGAGATGCGAGTAAAACACTCTGCACTTTGACTGTACAAACACTACACAAGTACAGCTTTTACAATGAAGCAAAGTTAGATTAACCTTAGAAGAAGGGTAACTATAAATATAAAGTTTTAATAATGGATCTAATTCTATGAGAATATTGGAAGTCCCCACCACAGCTTTAACAATAACAGCATAGAGGAACAATATCATTGGAATCACTTTGCATTGTTTGTCAGACTTTATATCAAGTGGCCTTAACTACTATATACTAATATTAAATGCCTATAAGACTATGGATGTATGGTGTAACTGCATGTTCCTCTAGAAAATTCCCACATTTACTGCTAACGAGTTTGAGGTATGGTATAGGAGTGTGAAGGTAAGGTTAGGGTTATATGGGTTATAGTTAAAGGTTTTGGGGTAAGGGTTGGGTTATGGTTAGGGGGTAAAGTTCACAGTCTATCTACAAATGTTAATTAAAAGTGCATACTTTAATTACAATGCATCAGCAAGCATGTACATAATAATTGTATTGTATCAAATGGTTAAATACATTAGGGCTGAAACAATTATTCAACATTATCGACAACAGACAAATATTTTTGTTGTTGAGTAGTTGTTTGATCTCATATGACCTAATGTAAGAGCCTGCAATTCAGCCCTCCTATGTGCAATTCAAGAGAAAATAACACACAGAAACTTCAGAGCAAATGCAGCTGAACCTGAAGCTGCTGAGCGGTGTTTGGATCAATATGCAATATGTATATGATGCACGCTTTCCCCTCAATAACAAAATGAACACAACAAAAACTGATAGTGGTGAGAAAGCAGCAGTTAAGAAAGCATCTATTACAGCGATGTGGATGTTTGTCTTGTCACATTTATTTAAATAGCACTAAATATAATAGTTTGCTTTAGAGCAAAGCAGCTTTACAGTATTTGACTTGAAAAACAATGTCAGTGTCACTTTCAATTAGAATTACAACTTCAGTTTTACTATGAAGCAGCTCCAGTTAGATCATGATTTTATTGACGTCTGACGTCAACGGACTGAAGAAATTAACCATAGAAAATGTCCACACCAAGGAAGGAGAAGCACCACAGCACGCCTACTTGTTACGTAATCTCCACAGACGAATGGTAGTTTGAAGGTGGCAATTAGCCGGAGCAAACCTTTCTGGAAAGTTTGCTTTGGCAAAATGTCTTGAACTACCTAAACAAACTCCAGACAAACTTTGTTTAGCCTAATTTTGCTTTCGATTTCGTTTGAAGAACATTGGGGCCTTTAGAAACAACAATGAGCATCTTTTGTTATCCTTGACTTGTTTTTCAGCTACTATTATAAACGAGCCACTTCACACTCTTCTACAGTTTCTTCTACCACATGCACATCTACTCCATCAACCTCACACTCGGCCTCAGACCCAGCAGCATCCTCGCCATCTGGGTCCCCACACTCCTCCAGTGCCCTTAGTCACAGTGAAGACCTTACAAAGTCACCAAAACCCTCCACTATATCACATGAAGGTCAGGACGCACCAGGGTTGGCTGACTTTATGAGAGGTGTTCATGTCTACTTCTACAACATGGCTGCTACAGAGAAGAAGAAGCTCGCCCGATACCTTATCACATATCCTTTCACGTTCCATCTTTACCCACACATTCAACAAAGCCAACAAACTACTACACTAAAACAACATGTCTATCATCACATTTATAAGAAAGCTTGTTGATGTTGGCGTGAGCTAATAGTTTACACCTTAACGTTTCTGCACATATGACGGCGATGAAGAGGATCTCATGAGCTCACACGTCACTCATATTGTAGGAGAGGTGGAAAGTCCTGTCCATGCACAGGTAGTACAGTCAAAACTAACTTTTTAAAGAGGTTTTAATTTGCCTAATACTTACATTTATTAATTTACTAACAGCAAGTATGAATGTAATCTGGACGTACTACATTCGCCATGTCGTCATTGTTATGTGACCTAGTACCAGCATCAGTTGTGTCACGTCATTGCCATTCACAAATCCTCTTCCGTGGCCTCAAGGGATAGTAAAGTGTCCATCGAATGCACACTTCAGAATCACACTGGAAGTAATAAGTCATCCGGGTACTTTTTGCCTACTCTTTTATGAGTACTGTCATACTTTTTTGTCACATACTGTTTTTCGCCTAGTATATAGTAAGGAAGTATGTGATTTCGGATGCGGCCAATAACTTTTCTTTAGTAAGTCGAAAAACAAAGAATTCCATATTTTCACATTTCAGTTTATTTTATAGTACAAAAAAGAACAAATAGTGTCCAGCGGTATGGGAGTCTGATATATGATCGTCTCTATCCTCTGCAGCGCCAAAGTTCATTTTTGTTTAGAAGTCTTCGTGGATTTCCTTAAAAAAGGAGTATATTTGGTTATATCACATTGCATAATGATTTATGTGGTTATGTTGCATATTTATCAGTGAGATAAAAGGAGAGATTTAATGACTTTACTCACTGGGCTTCTTCATGAAGAATGACAACTTCCTCCTCTTCGCTGTCTGAGATTATCATCACTTCATCTGTACACACACACACACACATACACACACACACACACACAGGGTTTTAGTGTTTCATGAGGACTCTCCATAGACATGATTTTTATACTGTACAACTTTATATTCTATCGCCTAAATCTACCCCTTACAGAAAACACTGTATTTTTTAATTTATAAAATAAATAAATAAATAAAAATAATAGTATCATTTATAAGCTGTTTTCCTCACAACGTCAAAAATTTCAGGTTATACTATTCTTGTGAGGACAATGGACATGTAGTCCCTACAACACACAGAATATATGGACCATACACACACTTATTTTTTTTGCCAGACAATTCAGTCTCAGACTTCAGAATGAATATATATATATATATATACACACACATATACATACACTACTGGTCAAAAGTTTGGGATCAGTAAGAATTGAAAATAAATCAGTAATATTTTTTAAATAAGTCATCAAGGCTGCATTTATTTGATCAAAAATACAGAAAAAAACAGTAATCTTGCAAAATGTTATTACAATATAAAATAATATTTCTATTTTAATATCCTTTAAAATATAATTTATTTTTTTTGATGCAAAGCTGAATTTCCACATGAGTGGATGAGTGTCACATGATCTTTCAGAAATCATTCTAATATGCTGATTGAATGATCCTGTATTTCTGATCAAATAAATGCAACTTTGATGAGCATAAGAAACTCCTGTAAAAAAAAACATTATTTTTTTTATATATATATGTATATATATATATGTCAGTCCTGTGTCTTGTGTTTTGCTCTAGTTTTCCCTCGTGTTTTCCTTTGACCATATTTGGTTCTTCCTGTGTGTATATATCTATCTATCTATCTATATATATATATATATATCATTAAAGTGATAGTTTGGTTTGCAGAGATCTAGCTCAGGACTGTTTTGATTATCATAATCCTATAAGGTATTTTAAGAGAGATTATGTTGTGAATAAGCCTGTTTATCAAAAAATAAAATGTCTTATCACTTACCTTTATTTTGTTTCTTATCCATGTGACTTACAAAAGGAGATGTTCGGCAGAATGATGTGTCAGTTACTTTTTCATTTGAGAGTGTCATCTTTGTCATCTCATTTTGTGTGCCAAATATATTTATTTGTATAAGTTAATTGTATAATTATTGTAATTACATAATATGATTTTCAAAAGCTGAAGTGATTACCTTTATTTATTTGTTAGAATATGTATAAATCAATATTTTAACCAACTGCAAAAGCTGAATAATCATTTAAAGTGTATTGATTAATCAGTGAAATAATCAACGATTAGTCAATTAATCGTTAGATTAATCGATTATCAAAATAATCGTT
>NW_015644837.1:288539-293835 GCF_001515625.1 Sinocyclocheilus rhinocerous
AATTACCCCACTGTAAAATCAAAAATACACTGAGTGAGCAAAAATGTGTGAGATTTTAAAAAGCATCTGATTACAGCGATGTGGATGTTTGCACCAGCTCTGCAGTTCGGTACTCCAGTAAAGTCCAGTCATGTCTCGTTTATTTATATAGTGCTTCATGCAATAGATAGCATTAAATCAAGCAGCTTTACAATATTAAACATGACAAAACAGTGTGTCAGTGTTGCTTTCAGTTAGAATTACAACTTGATTTTCTGTTATAGTGTATATATCTATCTATCTATCTATATATATATATATATATCATTAAAGTGATAGTTTGGTTTGCAGAGATCTAGCTCAGGACTGTTTTGATTATCATAATCCTATAAGGTATTTTAAGAGAGATTATGTTGTGAATAAGCCTGTTTATCAAAAAATAAAATGTCTTATCACTTACCTTTATTTTGTTTCTTATCCATGTGACTTACAAAAGGAGATGTTCGGCAGAATGATGTGTCAGTTACTTTTTCATTTGAGAGTGTCATCTTTGTCATCTCATTTTGTGTGCCAAATATATTTATTTGTATAAGTTAATTGTATAATTATTGTAATTACATAATATGATTTTCAAAAGCTGAAGTGATTACCTTTATTTATTTGTTAGAATATGTATAAATCAATATTTTAACCAACTGCAAAAGCTGAATAATCATTTAAAGTGTATTGATTAATCAGTGAAATAATCAACGATTAGTCAATTAATCGTTAGATTAATCGATTATCAAAATAATCGTTTGCTGCAGCCTTGAAATACATAATAGTTAAGGCCACCTGACCCAATTGTGCTGGAGCATTTAAAGCAGTAGAAAACAACTGCGGTGTGTGCTTATAATAACACAGAACTTTACAGTCCATTGATGTGGGCGCTAATATAGTTATTCTGATGTTATCCTGATCGTTTTTGGTGATAAGCGCAATAGAAACTTTTTGACACTTCCCATCACCAACAAACATATTTTGGTACAGTGACAGTACCATATATAAATATATGGTACTTCAAAGTCCATTATGTGATGCATGCTAATATTAAGTACTTGTATTAATTAGTATTATGCTTTCCAGTAGCTCAAACAGTAGAGCATGGTTCCAGAAATGCCAAGGTCGTTGGTTTGATTCCTAGGGAGAGCAAGAACTGATCAAATGTCAAATGTGCACCTTGAATGCAATGCAAGTCACTTTGGGTAAAAAGTAGGGCTGCCCTCAATTAAGTATTGTTCTGGTCGACTAGTAGTCGTTCATTTGAAGCATTAGTCGACTAATCGCACGTTTATTAAAAAAACATTTAAATCATTATAATGAGCCTTTAATTGCATACATAGCCTAATAAGCGCTCAAGTAAAGCTTGTCACAGCGCACCGGCAGAAGTAATGGTTGTGAATGTGTCAGGGAAAAACAGTAAGGAGACTGCATTATCATTTTAATAATTTGATAAACTATTGCTTTCTTTGTTTTTGGATTAAGAGATGAAGTCGCCGACACTGACTCTGCAGTAGAGGATGCGACTGTATTCATGTTTCATACGGAATCTGAGAATGTGTTTTCCATTTGAATTGGTTCATTTGAAAGTATACATTTCACTCGTTATTTTACAAAAGCGCGGTATTGTGAGTGCACACAAATAAACGTAAAGTCTTTACAGATTCGAAAGATATATTTATCTTATCTGAATGACCAAAAATTAGGGATTATTTTAAAGAGCAGGTCATATGGTATTTTAAAGTGTCTTAATAGTGTGTTGGAGTCCCCTACAACAGGTTTAAATGCATCTAAGGTCAGAAAACATTGTAATTTTCTCAGAACATACATTTAATATTAGAATCATTTGCCAATGATTTCGAAACGATTCGTTCCAAGCAAAAAGAGCAGGTCATATGGTATTTTAAAGTGTTCTAATATTGTGTTGGAGTCCCCTACAACAGGTTTAAATGCATATAATGTCAGAAAACATTGTAATTAAATCAGTATATACATTTAATATTAGAGTCATTTGCCAATGATTTCTAAACGGTTTGTTCCAAGCAAGTTCGGCGCAAACCCCTCCCTTCCATAAGCCTACTCTGCTCTGATTGGTCAGCTGGCCAAGCCTGTTGTGATTGGCACAGAGAGGAGTCCTTGAGCAAGTTAGCGAGTGCTACCATTGACAAAGCACCTTTGCATAAAACAATAATATAGTGCTCTAATCCGTTCTAATAATAATGACATAAAAAACAAAACACTTATGCAAGCGAATCGTGCCCACAGCTAAAGTTTAGCTGCTAAACTGTAAACACTTGAAACAATAATGGTGGATACGTTAGCCGAGTGCTAACGTGACTAACTGATGAAACAATACAGTATTTAAACCAAAAGATGTCTACTGTAATGTTTTAGATTAACAACTTTGCAGATTGTTTCATTTAAGGATAGCTACGTTATAAACTGCAAAATAGATATTTTTCAAAAACCCATATGACCTGCTCTTTAAGAGCAAGTGAGCGCACCAGCGCCTCCATCTGTCCTGCAGTGAGCACTAATGTTCAGCTTCCACACAGACACTTGAATAGCGGACATTTCTCTAGGTTAATATTAGATTGAGCGGCCATGTAAGTTGCTAATACTTACATATTTCGGGCTTTTGGATGTCCTGCCCATCGATGTACTGTATTACCATAGACTAGCCGTTAACGATCTGTCCGTCACAGACTGCATGACTTCACCCGTGGATTTTTAAAAACATTATTATTGTTTTTTTCTGTGACTAAACGCCTAATAAAATGTTGGTCGACCTAGCCTCTTCTGGTCGACTAACGATTAGTCGACTACAACAGCTAACAACAGCTAACAACAAACTCGCTCGTCTCTCCCGCATTAACCCTAGAACTGCCGTGCAGCAAAGTAAACAGCAATTTCACAATGATTATAAAGTCTGTGCGCTACACTACGATGTACTGTATTACCATAGACTAGCCGTTAACGATCTGTCCGTCACAGACTGCATGACTTCACCCGTGGATTTTTAAAAACATTATTATTGTTTTTTTCTGTGACTAAACGCCTAATAAAATGTTGGTCGACCTAGCCTCTTCTGGTCGACTAACGATTAGTCGACTATTAGGGGGCAGCCCTAGTAAAAAGCGTTTAATAAATGCATAAATGTAATGTTTTATTGAGTAGTACATCAATAAGATTGAATTAATCGCTTGAAATGCAGATTTTTCCAGTGCATATAGTACAGCATATCGTAATGGCCACTAAAGAGCTGAAATGTCGCTTTAGAATTAACATCTCGAGTTTCTAGGAACAGCTCTTCTCCGAATCCCTCCCTCTTTCTCGCTCTCTATCTTTGTCCACTTTTCGATCAGCACTCAGTATTCTAGTGCGCTGATCTGGCTTACGGCGCTGTCAGACCATCTCCCGCATGTGTTTAGACTGTAGCGGCCATTGTGGCCCTGAAGAAGCCACACAAGAAAGCACATTGTTCTTCCGGGGGCCGATTCAGGAGGTTTTTCCCAGAGCCTCCCGGGTCAAGTTTTTATAGGGCCAGTTTGGTTTTCAAATGCTCGCCCCCTCCCTCGACGTGCCTGTAGTGTTCAAACTTGTCTACATTTACTCCTTGTGTTTTTGTGCATGGTCGATGGCCTTTTAGAGAAAAGTGGCTGAAATAAGTCTTTATTCTCCTTTTGTTGGCTCATATTCGCTGTTTTCATGAACTCTGGCCTCGGCCATGGCAACAGCAAGAAAAATGTTAACAGTGATTGACAGGATTAAGGAAACCCCCCGTCCCCATACGCATTTCAAACACCGGCAGAACAATGGCGTCGGGTGTGATTGAATTAATGAGCTAGCGTAGACTGTCAAAGGAGCACACATACTTTACATAAACCTGATTATCTTTGCATGGCAGAAACTGAAGAAAAGGCGGGGTGAGGGGGAGCGAGGCGGCCTTTCATTGGGCACCTCGAACGGAAGCATCAAAGTGTGGGTCGAGGCTTAGAAAGTGTTCTGGCGAGGCGAGCCCGCGTCTGCATGGGCTCCGCTTAGCATAAATCAACCGTGGGGTTTTAACAAATCTATTCAAGGAGTCGTTCCTCTGCTTCTCCGACGCTCTCTCTCCCACACCGAGCACTTTACCGGGTCCAAACAGATCTCGGTGTTTCTCCTGCCTGGTTCGAAGGAGACAAAGCTGACATCATGTCGAGCGCTGCCTCCTCTCTCCTTCCTAGAGGTGCCACGTCAGCAGAATTAGGTCTCTGAATGAATATTCTCTGCTTGTTATGTATCTTTATATGAGGAGGCATGCCTGCCCAAAATGGCACTTGCCCTCTGGCAGATTTTTGTGTCAAGTGGATTTTAAATGCATGCACCAGCATTCAAAAGTTGATACTTTTATTCAACAAGGATGCATTACAATTATCAAAAGTGTCATTTTTTACATTTTTAGATCGAATCAGATATATTTCAAAACTGAATTGAATAGTACTGTTTTACTGTATATTCTGACCAAATAAATGCAGCCTTGGGGACTACTTTAAAAACGTTGACAAATCTTGATTTTTGCATGTAAAAGCGTTTGTTTAAAGGGGTCATATTGATGCTACATGCACTTTTACAAGTTGTTTGAACTGAAATGTGTGTTGGCAGTGTGTGTGTACACAACCACCCTAAAATGATAAAAATCCACCCAGTGTTTTTTTTTTTTAATCTGCTCAAATCTTTACCCCTTTCTCAAATCGAGCCGATCTCAGATGCCTGTCTGTGTGACGTCACAAAAACAGGCCCCGCCCACGATAGTTTGATTGACAGTAGCGTTTCAGCACAGACTGGACTGGTGTCTTACCTTAGCTCCGCCCTGAGTGAGCTGTCATCAGTCCGCCATTGTTTCACCGCCGGAGCAGATGTAGACAAGAATGACTCCTAAGCGATTGAGGTGTTCTGTTGTTGGATGTAATAATGAACAGCAGTCGTCATTTACTCCCGATATCTGAGCCGCTGAAGACGCAGTGGATTATGTTTGTTTCTGAAGGGAATGCGCCCCCGATCTACATAAAAATGCGTCTATGTTTGCTCGAATCATTCGTTATCCAGCTTCACCTACATAAGAAGTGAGTGTAAGGTTTTTTTAATGAATCTTTGCAAATCGCCTTTCCTAATAATGTGCTAATTAGCAAGTTTCACAATGAATGCGGCTAAAGTAAACAGTCTCTCTGAGAGCAGCTCGGAAGAGAGGGGCGGGGTCAGCAGAGCTCATTAACATTTAAAGAAAAATGCTACAAAA
>NW_015644837.1:294034-316945 GCF_001515625.1 Sinocyclocheilus rhinocerous
GGAAGAGAGGGGCGGGGTCAGCATAGCTCATTAACATTTAAAGGAAAATGCTGCAAAACTGCGTGCTCTGAAAAGAGCTGTTTTTGACAGAGTAAAAAAGGTGTTTTTTACACTACCATTGAGAAATTTTAACCAAACTATGTTACAGACTTTTCATTAAGACCCTAAAGAATCATATCAACTTGTGGAAAATGGGCATCCTATGACCCCTTTAAAAAAACGTAAAACAGCTTTTCTGTCATCGTCTACTGTACATTTATGCATTTGGCAGAAACTTTTATCCAAAGCAACTTGAATTTGAGATGCACATTTGATCAATCCTTTCTTTCCTTGGGAATCGAACCCATGACCTTGTGTTGCTATGCCATGCTCTACTTCTAGAGCAACAGGAAAACAATATCAGGGATGGCCAGCTCTGATCCTGGAGTGTATAGCTCAAATCAAACACACCTGACCAGACTTTTTTTCATCCTACAACAGTGTTGGGAGTGACTAACTCTACTTTAACTATACTTTTTTTTTTCAGTAGCTTGACACTTTTCCCCCCAAAATAGTTTAGCTTTTCCGGAAACAAGTCATAGTGTTACATAGTTTACAATAAAAACTGGAAATCACAATTTCTCTGTCATATTGTATTGCACACATAGGCGCAAAAAAGAATGGAAAACGCAATAATAAAATGTGCTCTTCTAAACTGTGTGTCTATAATTTGTGGTGTTGGGATTTATTTCTTAGAGAACCTGTTCATGGTTCATCCAGCACAAAACTGACTCACTGATTCATTTGAGGCCCTGAGTTTAATGCAGTGTGTTTTCCGTCCCTCGTGTAATGAGATATTAGGCTGCTGTTTATCACTGTTTTTACTTAGAGTGCATTTCTTCAAGTTGAATTATCACTAATTTTATGTCTGAAGAATATATATAATCTGATGGTTTTATATTTAAAACAATGAGTTTTTAATTGTTTCAAGGTAATTATTTTCTTTACTAGTTTGAAGTGTAACTAATTCTGAAAGGTAACTTGACTGTAGTTGAACTACACTATGCGTAATCGATTTTGTAAAATAGATTACTTTAACTGTGTTTTTTAATGCGATCCCTCGTCCTCTGTTTGTCATCACTGTCTTAAGTGTCCTTTAATAATTTCTCCTCATTCAATCATTCACTGTTGTTGTCAGGATTAAAGAGAAAGTCTGAGACTGAGTCCAAACCCTCTCAGCATTCAGGTCTGGGTTCTCAGGGCTCTTCTCGGCGCTGGTTCAGTCCTATCTCTCTAATGTATTGCTGATGCCTTGCATATTGAAAGTTATAAATTGTAGTTGGCACTGCGAGTTGAGGTGCATAAATTGGAATTGTGGGATGTCAAAGAGTAATATACTTAGCATTATTCATAACGGAGCAAGATTAAAGCTCTCTACAGAGAAAGCCTATGTGTGTCTGACATACGAGCTAATGCAGGCCTTTATCAGGCCGTTCTGTCAGTAATAGATATCCCTGTGGGTTCTGTGCACTGTGTTTCACTCTGCTGATAGAGCAAAATAAATTAGGCCACAATAATGCTCTTCGGGCCGCTGTGTTTCCCCTACAGTCTTTGCGCTTGTTCCCATCGTGTGTACGAATATAACGCTATGAAAAATAGCTCCATAAATCTGAGATAACGGCCAGATTTTTGCTCTGTTGAGACATATGTTAGGGGGAGACCGGAGCGATGCTCCTCTTCAGTGGGTGAAGCGGGTTATATTTGGCTCCAGCTCTTTATTGTCCTCTCATACTCTGACCTGAGGATTATTATATTATATATTTTTTATTTATATATATATAGCTAGCCTTGGCAACTAGCTGACAAAAATACAAATAAGTTAGAATCAAATATGCATATTTAATGCATATACCCTGATGCATATTTAAAGTAATTAAATATGAATAACCCTGATTTTAATTTCATCATTTTTAACATGAATATTTTTAATAGATTTCCATCTATATAAAATTGTTTTTTTCTAAATTAAATGGAAAGAAAATGGAAAAGTCTCTTAAGATAGAGGTAAATCAAAATTCAGAGATCTCAGTATGTGAACTCAATATGAACCCAAACATTTCTCATAAAACTGCTCCAAGTCTCAATCCAAGACTCCAAGACTGTATTCTTACTGCATATCCAAAATAGTCTCATTTGTTGTCTTGTATTTTTATTTATTTTTTGGTTTGTTTAAGTAGAGACATGTGAAAAAGTTGACACTTAAATGAAACATAACTGAGTTCCTGTAGTGGACATGGTAGAACATGATGCTTGCAACCCCACGGTCATGGGTTTGAATATTCTGGAATTGCAAATCTCATGTAAATGAAGAATCTTTATGAAAGGATGACCTCTGAGCAATCCACATTTGTTTTTGTTTTAATGTGATGATAGTTTCTCATATTAGAGAACTGTGGTTCACTACACCATCCAGCGGGCAATATAAAGCACGTAGTTCTTCAGCAGATCCAGCCGTTCACTGCAGTGTGCAAAGCTCTTCATTCACAGTCTGCATTAGCTCAGAGTTACTCCATTCATTACCGTCCCATTAGTCACTACAGATTGATCAATACATCATGCATAGAACATCTTGAGCGTGCATGTCTGGAGCCATTGTGGCCCTGCTGATAATGATTTCTTTATTCAAAACAACTTGTAGGAACAGGCAGATAAAGGCAGGCGAAGAGAGCATTATTGTGGCCCGACGCTGGGGGAGGTGAGATTATAAGAGAGGAGATCTGAGATCTGAGATCGTCTCCGAGAGCTCTGTGTGGGAGGCAGTGAAGGAGCTCCTCATAAAAAATGTGTTTTTCATAAGATCAAACATTGTCATCAGTATGTTGTTTTTTGTTGTTGTTTTTTTCTGAACCCAAACTGTACATTTTCGATGTGTATATCTGCTAAAATATAATTAAGTCAGGGTTTAGTTCCACCAGTGTTATTCCAGTATCAAGATACTTGTATTAATTTATTAATTTATTTAGTAGTATGTTTAATTAGTTTTTATTCATGTATTTTCTGTTCATTTTAATTTAGTTTTCTTTTTACTTTTATTATTTTTATTAATATTACTTTTACTATTGTTTTTTTAATTATTATATTATTAGTTATTCATTTATTATTTTTTTTATATGTTTTAGTTTTATTTCAGGTAAGTTATCACAGTCTGCATTAGCTCAGAGTTACTCCATTCATTACCGTCCCATTAGTCACTACAGATTGATCAATACATCATGCATAGAACATCTTGAGCGTGCATGTCTGGAGCCATTGTGGCCCTGCTGATAATGATTTCTTTATTCAAAACAACTTGTAGGAACAGGCAGATAAAGGCAGGCGAAGAGAGCATTATTGTGGCCCGACGCTGGGGGAGGTGAGATTATAAGAGAGGAGATCTGAGATCTGAGATCGTCTCCGAGAGCTCTGTGTGGGAGGCAGTGAAGGAGCTCCTCAAGCTGAGCAGAAGACCTGGAGATGTCAGCAGATACTGAGCTGTGTGCTGCAGCTGCTGCTGCTCAAGTCTTCTGCTACACTTAGCTGTTGTAGCTGCCAGTAAACAGTGCTGTGAAACTGATCGAATCTCCATCTGTTGACTGGTTTTGTAGTTCTGTCACTGATGTAATATTTACTGAAACACACCACTGACGCCAGTTTCTTTGCTGAAAATGCTAAAACCACCACATGCAGTGAAATGCAACAAACTGCTATAAACTCTCAGGTGTGATCATTATTTCAGATGCAGATGTTCGGACAGAATTAAAAAAAAGAAAAAAAGAAAATCAAATAAACTGAAATCAACCTTTAGTCCTCATAACTGACTGATTCTGCAGTTTGGACCTGCATTTATTCTGAGCTCAGAGAGTTTCATTGTGATGTAGTTCCTGTGGGTTGAATGCATTTCTGAGTTATATTCTTTTTTTTTGTTTTTTTTTCTGTATGTACAGAGAGAGCAAAATACAAAAGGATACTCTGTTTAAAAACAAACTATTGAGTTTTTCCCCTTAAATTGCATCAAATTAATAGTTTGGGGTCAGTATGATTTGTTTTCATTTTTGAAAGAAGTCTCTTCTGCTCACCAAGGCTGCATTTATTTGATCAAAAATACAGTAGAAATTTTTAAATATTACTACAATCTAAAACAGCTGTTTTCTATGTGAATATCTGTTAGAATGTAACGGATTGCTGTGATCAAAGCTATATTTTCAGCATCATTACTCTAGTCTTCAGTGTCACATGATCTTCAGAAATCATTCTAATATGCTGATTATTAGAAACATTTCTGATTATTATCAATGATGAAAACAGATGTACTGCCCAATATTTTTGTGGAAACTGTGATGCATTACATTTTTTTTTGGATTCACAGATGAATAGAAAGTTCAAAAGAACAGCATTTGTTTTAAATTTGTAACATTATAAGTATCTTTACTGTCACTTTTAATCAATTTAATGCATCCTTGATGAATAGAAGCATTAATTTATTTCAACAGCAGCAACATATCTTACTGACCCCAAACATATTAATGATGGTGTCGAACTCACTTAAAGAGTTATTTAGTAAAATTTTGCCAGGTAAAGTTTTAGAATTTTTATCACGTTAATGTAAAAAATCTTGTGTCACATAACTTGTGTTGGTTTGTTTGCTGGTTTTTATTGTATTAGTTATACATGTTTTTGCCATGAAAATAGCCTTTGATGCTGACATGGCATTAAATAAATGTATACTACTACTAATGATGGTGTCTTTGGGCTTAAGATCAACATTTCCCTCGTAAGTTTTCATTGAGTTTGTAGTGCATTCTAGGATTGATTTAAGTCTTAGAGTTTGTCCAAAATGAGGTGATTTAAAAACACTGTAACTTTGCTGCCTGTGTTGTTTGAAACATCAGGAGTGTTGTCTAGGTCTATGCAGCTGTCATGGCTTTGGAACAGAGCTGTTGAAGTCCAGACACACCTGAAGCGATCACAACACTCTTGTGTCTGTGTGTTCCAGCATTAGTATCTATCAGTGCTTTGAGGCGTTTTTACTCTCTTTAGCGTGACACAGTTGTGTGATCACCTTCATGGCTGCTCACAGTCCCACACCAGCTATTCCCCAGTCATCTCCAGCTGAGCAACAGCAGATTAGACGACTCCATCTGCGGCAATTACAGGAATGAGATGCACTTTATGGCAATCTGAGCATTTCGGTGGTCCTCCACCTCTCTAGGATGAGGCCCGCTGAGGTTTCTGGGGTAAACATGCAACGTACAGGCTCTGTTCTTTAATAGTTGATGATGTTGGAGATCAGGGTGAAGATAGTCTGGTGTTTCATTGTCTTTCACCTGTTAATGTGATGTTGGAGATGTTCAGCAGGCTATGAAGAGAGTGTTATGCTCATTTTATCACCCATAAATAAACATCAAGAACCAAGGTTTAATTTTTTATGAAGGTGATCATGCGGCTCAGTCTCGTAACACTTCCTAATCTTCACGCTATATGACCTAAAAGCGGTCAAGCTGTCCCAGCGGAGCGTTTCAGTCGTCCGGCGAGCGATTTCGGTAGAGACTCAACCAGAAATAGGAAGAGGGGAAGACGAGTGAAGATGTAATTTGAAGGTGCTGTGCAACAAAGGCTCCTTTTTCTTCAGACAAAGCCTTTCAGCGGTGCAATCGAAGAAGCCGTTGGCTCACCTTGACAGCTCCTCTACCCACAATGCACTAAGTGGATGATTAAAAAGAAATGGAGGGTTTTACTGCGGGGTATGCGTGGCCTCCCTGGAGTCCCTGGAGCCGCTGCAGCGCGGAGCTACAGCTGTCCTCCAAACAAGCCCGACATTCTTTATTTATTTCTTATGAAATATTGATGCATGTTATGAAAGGTTTAAAATAATGTGTCTAGCCTCCTCTGGCCCGGCCACGCTGTTTTCTAATGCATAAATAATTCCGGGCCCTCGGACAGAGAGCCGCACATTAGGTGGGGATGTAGCCGATGTATCACATTCTTTCTGCTTGAGAGCCAAAGCGGCCGCTCGTAATTTCCTACATTTATACAATCGCTTAATAATTGATGGACAAATTTAGGGACTAAAACGCCAACACAATATGACTTTATGTCACAGGGTTAGTCCCTGCAGATCGGGGTTCCAGGCCGGCACAGAATCTGCTTTTTGATTTTTGATTTCCGCGTCCTGCCCTTGATGAGGTCTGGCTGTGCATGGCTGGAGATAAGCGGCGCTTTAGCCCATTATAAGGCAAGGGGGAAATGTTTTGTTTCTGAACACAAATGGGTTTTTCACACTGACATGAACCCGGTTTGATTGCCTGGCCGACGCACAGATGTGATGGGGCGACCTCTCGCTTTCTCATCTTAATATCGAGTTTGAGGTACAATTATGCCCGCAATTGTCAGCCAGATCCGTTTGCCTGATTCAGGACCGAAGGCAGTGAGGGCCGCGTGGCAATTTCGCTCTCAGTGCTTCAATTAATGTACAGCTGCTCGGACGGTGCAGGTACAGTTCGCAATGGTGCGACGCCATCCTGACGCGGCTGCCAACTTGAAATAAAAGAGGCCATTTAGCCGACAGAGTTTTTAAAATGCTCCGGGCGCGATTGAAATGGCAGCGCTAATGCTCAAAATGACATTTCGGTCTAATAAGGTGAGAGGAAATCCTCCGGACTGGATGCAAAGCGAGTGTAAAGATGAAGGAATTTTCCATTTAACCTCTAATGATCCAGAAGAATGCGAGAGTGGTCGGTGCGAGACATTTGTATCGACTGTCACACCTGAGAGACTGAGCTTCCGTCTTGATGACTCTGCGCATTGATTTTGGAGTTGGAGGTTGCCTGTGCTAATGTTCCCTCTTTTTCTTTCCCCTCCTGGGGCGCCACAGACTCACTCGAAGGCGTTACGCTAAATACAGGCTATAGCTTTAGCTGGGCGACAAGTTTGGTGCTTTTTGTGGCTAATGAGAGATTATGGTGGATTGATGGATCAATTTTGCTTTTTTCATTTTCAGAGCAGCAATATTAAAGTAATGTAACTGTTACACAAAAACTGCTGCAAGGAATTGTAGCTTTGGCAATATGGTGCATTTTCTTTCTTTCTTTCTTTCTTTCTTTCTTTAAATGCCGTTCAAGCTTGTAAATAAATATAAATAAAATGTTTTCGTAAAAAATTGTGTTAAAATGCATTTTACTCTTAATGTTATTCTTATAACATGCTATGTGCATTATAGCTTTTGCAATATGGTAAAGTTTTTTTATTTTTTTTATTATTAATGGCATTTAAGGCTGTAAATAAATAACAATAAAGGTGTTAATAAAAATAGATGGTTAAAATCCATTATCACTACTAGTGATAATGGATTTTAATACTATTACTACATGTTATATGAGTTTTAATATTAGTTTGACATTTAAAGAGTTTTGATGAGGTTACATTTTCAAAAATTCAAGGTAACAGCTGGTATTGATTTTTGGCATTGTGGTTTAGAAATGTAATCGCCTTTGGCGGCAGCGTGTCAATTAGTGCATGTGACAATCTTTAAGGGTCAATGAATACAAAAATGAGTATAGCACCTTTGTACTTGAGAGGTTGACATTCTCTGGCATATCCTTTGGGTTTTACTCAAGACCTTTCCGTAAACAGAGATGACCTCAGGACCCTGACTGACCTCTTCAGATCAATGACAGCTTCTCCTCTTCTCTCAGAGCTGCCTGTGTAAAAATAGCGCTGGGGGCAAAGTTGGCCATTTTCAGTTGTGAGCGCTCTTACAAATCAGCTGACCAATCTTTATGATGACCATCCACAGCTGCACACACACACACATACAGGACACTGAATAAAGCTCGATGAGCACAACCTGCAACCCATCGTTTCTAACCATGATTAATCTGATAAATAATAAATATATCAATCTAGCCTTCAGACAAGGACATATTTTAACAGCAGGAAGGCACAAGACCCCCTTCAACTGCTGCCTGTAGCTGCAGAATTAATTATTTAATGATTAATGTTTGGGGAAATGAGAAAAGTTTTGATTAATGCTGTCCGGTCTCGGTTGTGTGTTGTTTGATATATGACAAACGCATCAGCCTTCCTTCCCCTGGTCTTCAGGCGCACACCTCGTCGTCACATGCAATTTTTTCCACGCTCTAAAAAAGCCTACAGGCACTTGACACCGGGATCAGATGTTGATCATCTCAGGATAAATTAAAGTAACAATTTCCAACACCTTGTGAACATGGTGGCTTTGAATAACCTCCATTCTGTCAGGGTTCACAAATGTTTGGTAATGGAAGCGTCCAGAACTGTATGTGCATATGAATTTTTCATCAGGTCAAATTCTCATCTGCTCTTCAGTGTTTGTCGAACAGAATTGTGTCAACCGTTTCTTTCTAAGTTATTCCTCTGAGCAGATTGAAATGTAAATTCTGCTTCCTTAAAGGTTTGCACACATGTGCCCTTGTACAAATGTAACACCTTTCCTACAATAAATTGCACTTGAGTCTTAATCACAAATATACGGAAGCTGTTTTCAGGATAAATAAATGCACAATTTATTTGGAATATATAAACTCGCCTTCTTTTCAATGGTGGAAATGGGCTTCCTTATAAATGCAATAATTGCTAAATTATGTTGAGAAATTATTATTATCATTAGTACTAAAATTATTGGTATTATTATTTATAACAATAATAAATGCCATTGTCGCTATTTGTTTGCAAAAGCCTCAACTGAATGCAACAAGAAGACAATTCAAGATGCACCCTCAAAACTAATCACAAAAATATAAGCCACTTTATCTAAAAGAAAATCAGATTTTGCTTTGCAAATGCATGCATTGTAATTGCACTTTTGAAGAGTTGCCAAGATTCCCTGATATGTGCTGAAGTATGACATGCATGCTATACTTCATCTAAACCTACTTTAAACTTGTTCTTTGATAAGTACTAAGCTTGTAGGTTTTATGAACTCATATTTATTGACTATATGGACTATTTGTACTTTTAAAAATGCATTTGTCACACCGCATGATTTCAAAGGCAAAAACTGATTAGACGATTTTAATCTATAATGTGTTGATTTTATGTACCGTTCATTTCAGGATGCCTGGTTACTGTTAGTTTAGTGAGAAGAGCTGGCTGTCTTTAAAGCACAGACCCTTGTTTTGCTCACCATCCTCATGCAGTCCCATTTCAGTCCGCATATAAACACAGGCCTGCCCTGAAGGCGGGTCAGGGGACCCAGGGTTTAATAGGGCCAACAACCCAACAAATCTCCCAAGGTCCTGCATAATATATTTCCCTGCCCAGGATGAAATAAATAAACGAGCAAATATCTGTTTGTGAGCCGGCGAATCAGTTGTGGACTGACAGAGCACATTGTCTGAGGCAGCTCTACCGGTTGTTACAAGCGTCAAGACATTAGGCCAAACAATAGCTGGATTGGCAGCATCATCAATCACACGGCCTGACAGTTGACTTCAGTTTGTTTATTCCTCTCTGCATAATAAGCGATCGGATCAGGTTTAATTAGATATTGGGTAATCAATCATTGCCAACAAGGTACTTGGCTAGCAGGTCTCAGCACGTGGCGTTGTCAAAAAATAAATGACAAAAGCAAAACCCGCATGACAACAGTCAAGAACTAACGCGTGCTATTAAGAGGTCCAAGCGGTGCTTTTGAGACGCAGCCTGATGAAGACAACGACGTCGGATGCAATTAACTCTGCCAGCAGCATAGGCTATTTACATAATGAATGAGCAAATGCAATTTTTTGGTTCGCACTAAAATGCAGCAGCTACAGCAGAATCCTTGAAGGAATATTTACATGCACTGCAAGTGCGCATAATGACGATTGCCACAGACATTCTAACTTGTTACTGGAAGTTAAGTCTGGATGCTTAAGATGAAAACATGGAGCATGTGTCGCAAAACCACAATGTGAGAAAAAACCCACAGAAAAGTAATGCAGAATGAAGCACCTGTGCTCGTGCCTCTGAGCGTCGCTGATGAGACAGTTACAAGTTTACATCTGCTTACCAATGATTGATCAGTGATAAAATATGCCAAGGTGACAAGATCATACTGCCCTTCATTCGTGAGCCGGGGGCCTATTAAAGTTTCAGCGGGCCCAGAGCGGAGCCCTGCTGGACCCTGTGCTCCCCGAACAGTGTGCGGGATTGAGACGACTTCACAAGATGTCAGAAGCAATATCCGGTGGCGTTTGTCATGCATAACCCTTCTCTGATGTCTGTGTTCGCTCTGCTGCACCGCTGAGAGTTTGCTTCTGGATAAAGGAAAAAACAAAGAAAATCTCGTCCAAAAAGCAGGGCTTCATGCTATCCTGTGCAACCGTTTTTTGAAGGGCTAAACGAGCGAACGCTGGCACACAGCCACCATAACAAAAGGCTGCTGTGTGGAGAGCATTCGCGTCCTATGGTGAGCCATCCCCGGGTCTGCTTTGTTGTGAATCTCGCGTATGCCAAGCCCATTCTACAACCAAATGTCAACTGTCAGCGCACGGCTCATCGCTTCAGCTAGGTGCATCAAGCAGAGACGCCTCTCGGGTGCCCATGCCAGCAACCATATTGCGTTGGGTGAAAGAGCGTCTCTTATACTATGAGAAGACGCTCACTGGCCAGATGTGATGCCACCATCCATATCAGAACGACAGCAGTGAATGTGCAGCTGGATCTGGATTTGAAATGTATGCGTTTTGACTGAGATGACCTATTTATAGAGTTGAAGTCGATACATTGTATCCGTCCTGGTATTGATACATGTCACTGTAGTCACATGACTAGAGCTACGTTTACGTGCACACAAATAATCAGTTTAATGACTCAATCGGACTAAAAAAAAGCCAAAGTAAACACCTCAACCTATCTGAGTAAGCTCATTCCAAATTAAAATTTGGTTGGATTGAATAAGGTGGAGTAGACCTGAAGTAATCTGATCAACAGAGAAAAAAAAAAGATGTAAACATTTGACTTTTCTCAGTCAGATTCAAAAATACCTTGTGCACATGTGAAGTGCCATGATGCGTATGTTTACATATATTTTACATCTTAGAAATGTGCAAATGTTTATTTTCACGTCTTACGATCTGTATGGAGACAAACCATTTACTAATATTTGCTTTAAAAAAAGCTTATTTTTAGATAGCTTATCAAGGCAAAAATGACACTTATACTTGCAGTATCTCAGCTGCCATTAAAGTTGTGTTCAGAATACATGAAATGCACATGTAAATGAATATTCAAATCAAATCGCAACATTTAGGGATCACAAGAACTTTCAAAATGTAAAATCTGATTTAAAAAAAAAACAGTTATTTTAATTGTAATAAACTGTAAAAAAATACTTCTGTTACGGGGCAAGCGAGAAGTGAGACGTGCGGATCCATCTGCAAAGCTTAAAGGCGTGGTCATAAAACGGGCAAGGTTCTGACAATGGCAAACAGGTATATTGAGGGCAAGACAAAAGAGTAATCCAAAACGGGCGTGAGTCAGTCGACAGCGAACGTTATCCAGAGGGCTTGACAAGAGGGGAAAGGCAAAGGGTTAATCCAAGATAAGCAGGCAAGACAAGACTATGACTAGGAACTAAGGACTAGAAACTAGGACAGAAAACTGGCTCTGTAATGTGCTACCACTAGGAGAGCGATATACGCAAACAATACTCGGCGATTAGAGAAGGATTTGAGTGGTTGTTATATAGTGTATGTGTGATTGGCTGCAGGTGAGTCCAATCAGTGCAATGGAGCATGGGAAATGTAGTCCAGGGTGATGTGCAACAGTTTGTGTGGTGTGAGAGTCAATGTAATCAGAAGGCGGCCTCTGGTGGTGAGCAGATGAAAGATCACGGACATGATTCATGACAACTACAGTGGAAACCTGTTAATTGGTTAACTGTAAGTTCCCTTACTATGCAGAGAGAGAGAGAAAAAAACTGTAATAATCAAACCTTACATTTTACGTTTTACAGTAAAATACTGCACCACACTTGGAAGTAAAAAGAACCAGTCATTTATTATTATTAATTGTATTATTATTATTATTATTATTATTTACAATGATGACTGACAGTCCAATAATCCTGTGTGTGACAGTTCACATTTGATAGTATTTTGTTTAAATGTTTGTGTTTCTTAATAGTTTTTGTTATCAGTAATGTACATGCACATGTACATTAGGGTTTTATGTTACAACTCATGTTGTTAAATGAATGTCTGTTGTATTATTTTAGTGTCATGATGGTGTTTTGTGTGAATGGCATTGTGCACCTTCTGTATGTTAGTATTTATGTCAGTTTGTGGAAAAGCTGCTTGTGATGATCTTTGATTTTTTTAATATTCTCTTAACCACCTGTGTTTTATAGAGATTGTCAGCATATGTTAAAGATATGTTTAAAAACGACACTGATGAGAGTGGTTCAAAGAGGAAATGTGTCTTGCTAAGCTACAATGTTGCATTTTGACTTGTTGACAAAGATTCCAAACTCTACAGATGATTACAGACCGCAGGTGCGTTGAGAATCAGGGACACTGGTGGACTCGAGATCGATCATGATGAAGACGGCCCGTCTCATTTGCTTATCTTCAGCACATGGATACTGGCGTGAGCACTCACTGTCATGTGTTTGTCCCTGTTTGTAAGAGAGGAACAGCAGCTAAATAATTCAGGGTGAGTAAGAATCAGCATATCTTAGCGAATGCTTAATGTGCCAGATGCATGCGAGGGACAGGTTCATTTCAATTAGGCCTATTGTTACCGACAATGAGGTGACAAATTCATTTCATTACCGGGCCAGACAGTCCGCGTCTCTGCTTTTGTACCTGGCTTGTATGTTTACCTCCTTTTTGTTTTTTGTTTTCTCTCCGTCTCTCTTGACATGTTTTTGTCATTTCCTCCACCCACTGGCATCTTTTGCAGCCCTCCCTCTGTCTTTTGTTTTTCCCTCACGCAGCAGAGCGAGTGTTTGGCGAGGCTTGTGTTACCTGAGATCGAGTGACTCTCGGGTCCCTACACAGGAGCGTGTTTTTGGGGTCAGTGCGATCTCTCTGGCTAATTGGATGGGTGTAAGCTAAGCCGGTGTCACGATGACTTTGATGTGACACCATAGAGGCCTGTGACTGTGAGGACAGACGCTGACTCGCCTCCACCGCTGCTGTTGTTGAGCTGCTCGCTAATAAAAGTGCTGCTAATCGCGCTGTATTACAAGTGGAGACTGTATAGAGGGGGGTCATTAATTTTTCACGCAGTACTTGGGCCGCTAATGTTTCACGTCTTTTTGAATCGGCGTTTTGTCCTCCTTGTCCGTGAGATTGGTAGGTTTCCATTCACTGAATCAGCCAGCTGTGGCTTTGTCATGAGAAGCAGGGGGAAGATAAATAAATACATTTATTTTAAGTTCAAACTGTAGACAAAGTATTTTATCACTTACCTGTGTGAACTGACTTCACACATCTATGAAAATAAATAAATAATTCAATAAATTAATAAAAAAAATAAAATAATTAAAACCACCAAACTGTGACCTTGCGACTTCAACAATGATAAAGACGTTGCAAAAATGTCTTGAACTTTTTTGTTCATCAAAGAATCCTGAAAAATGAAATCATGGATTCCACAAATATATTCAACAATTTCAAGATTTATAATAATCAGAAATGTTTCTTGAGCAGCAGATCAGCATATTAGAATGATTTCTGAAGATCATGTGACACTGAAGACTGGAGTAATGATGCTGAAAATACAGCTGCGCATCACAGAAATAAATTGCAGTTTATTAGATATGCACATAGAAAACAGCTGTTTGAAATTATAATAATGAATTTTAAATTGTAATAATATTTTACAATATTACTGATTTTACTGCATTTTTTTTCTAATTTAATTAAGCTGCATTTGTTGAATTTGTTTCGTAATTCTTCAATTTTGCGACATTAGCCTGTTATTTTCCTGTTTATTACTGTGAAGATGTTTTGACACAATCTGTATTGTGTCGAGTGCTACATGTGACTTGACCTTGATCAAATAAACGCAGTGAGCATAAAATATGTCTTTTGAACATTTGCATGGTACAGTATATAGGAATGTAAGATGTCCACTGGTCATTAGGAGTCTGTAGATTCAAGGGTTCCAACATCTGTTTGCCTTTTTTCAATCAACCTCTTGACTTCACGTCTTTCTCTCAGTCTTTGGGTCTATAACCAGCCTCGTCGGCCCGATTGGATCAGAAGAGCTCTCCTCATCTCCAGCGCTCTTTAATCTCATCCGCTCGCGTAATCATTCCAGAGCCAGTAACCACAGGACTTTTGATTCGCCCTGCTATTTATTAGCTTGAAGCATCTAGAAAGAATCTTTGATTAATTGGGGTAAGTCACCCCATATAACAAGGTCAAAGCTCCTGAGCTCACTGTGTTTTTTTCATTTACATCAATTAGAAGGGGGAGCCGAGGGCTAGCGGCCCCTCTCAGAAACGCTCGTGTGTGCGCTGGCTGGGACTTGTTTAAATATAACTCTAAGAGAGCGGTAATGAAGTTAATGCAAATGAGACATTCTCTCTTTCCCTGCCACTTTCTTCTCTCTCTTACATTTCCTCAGATACCGAAAGCCAATTACAAGCTAGAAGGCGAAAGGAGAACACAGAGGAAAAGGCCTTTGGAGAAACTAATAATGGCTGAAGTTTGTATGGACTGAAAATTAGATGAAAGAGAAGAACTTGTCCGAAGCGGTCGTTTGTCATCACATATTAATGCAGAATGAAATCTTACTCGCTGACCGCACAGGAGTCATATTCTAGCCTTGAGACCCGTGTGTGTTGACGTTTCACAGCAGAGGATCTGACGGATTTCTCATGGCACATTTAAAAGGATATATTAAAAAATGACCTTCTAAAAATATCTGGACATGTGAAGTCACATGCAAAAATGCATTAAAAAAGAAAGACCTTTATACTAAAGAAAGATGCACAGAAAATATCAATACAGTCTGAAATGCTAAAACAACTGAGCTAATGTAAGACCATCAGCTTTGTGTGTCTGTGTTTGTGAAGCATCAGTGGAAGCTGTTCATAGATGTGAGTGAGCAGATCTTATATGTCTTATACATTGTTCTTTTTGTGTGGTGAGTGTGGATGAGAAGAAAGAGAGAGACTGAGAGGAGATTTCTTAGTTTGCAGACAGAGGGCGGCCTTGTGTCACCAACACCTCTCCTGACCCCGCCCCCTTATATGCAAATGAGCTGTAAATGATCACATGGCTCTTCAATCAGAGACTCAGCACAGAGAGAACTGCTTACTTTCACACATTTACATCATTATTCCCGTTATCCAACCCATTTCAGACCATTTTCAAGTCCCAGCGCATCCAATGCTCTAGAACAGTTTCCAGTGAGTTGTACAGATGAATAAGAATTTTTTTAAAGACTTCAAGGCGCATGTCTTTGTACAAGTGGAATTGTAAAGAAATGCCAAAAACTGACATTTCTGTGCTTCTTTCAACCAACCAACCGCCAAAATATTAACATATGAAGAGCTCATTCGCAAAAACAGATAACTCAGTTTTTAACCATTTTCAAAAAAATCATGATTTCTCATTCCAATTAATCTCAATCAAACTGCAGTTGGGTTATTTTGATTAAGTAAAAATAACTACAAAAATGCAGCTAACTGACACAGTAAATCACATTAAAACCATGATAACATAATACAAAACATGATTTTTGAAAATGTAAAAAAAACAAACAAAGTTATCAGTTTTTGCAAATTAACTCTTCGTATACTCTGCCTTCCAAAACAGTCCCGAGGAAGGAGTCTTGATACACCGGACGTGATGCTAACGTCACACGTGCTCCCTGTGAAGGACAGCGCTGACCCAGCAGACAGTAGCCTGATAAAGCAGCAGGAGGAAGGAGAAACGGCTGACCACAAAGCGGGCGGCATCAGATAGAGTGACAACACACGGATGAACACATGTTCTGGGCCGTAGATTATGACAGAGCACAGTTATTTCCTGTCCAGCTACATTTTCAATTTCCTGCCCAGCACTTTAGTTTTATTACAGTGATAAGCGGATAGCATCGGCCGTATCCATGGGGACGGAGCAGACAATAGCCTGATAACAACAACAGTGTGGAATAATAACAGATCTGCGCTGCATGTGAGAGAGACTATTGTAGCATGGTTTTGTGTGTGTGTTAATGAAAATAATAACAATTCAGCTGCGCTTCTGATAACTAGATTATATCAGTATTAGTAATCATGCCTAATAAATATAATGAATTCCTTAATATAGTCATCAAAGTCACAATAATGATTGACATCCAAATTTAGAACATACATACAATATATGCTCTACTGTATATATAGACATAAATTAAGATTTCATAACATAACATAAGCTTTATGGGTTTATTATGTTATATTGATATGTTTTAATGATATATGCATGTTCAACTTTCTTTTTAATTTGAGTTTTTATTTTATTTTTATGTTAGTTATTTTTTATTATTTAGAATAATGATCAAATAATCACATGTTTGTGTGTGTATCGATTTTATTTATATGCATTTTTTCAATTATCATTTTAATTTTAGTAATTTTATGTGCATTTGTTGTTTTTTTGTACCTTTTATTTTCATTTCAGTTTTAGTTTTAGTAATTGTAACTTTAGTACTTAGGCAAAGTTTTGAAAATGTGTGTAAACAGCTGAAAAAAAAAGTATATAAAAAAAAAAAAAAAAAAAATTGTACACACAAAATGCAAAATGCCTCACATCTCTTGCAAAATGAAGCACTGCATTCAAAATATCACAAACGCATCTCAAAAGCAAACACCTTTGCCATAGTATTAATCCCTGAAAACTGAGTCAAAGGCCGAGAATTAGTGTATGGTTAGTTACAATTATAACACTGGGTAGAATACTCCAGAAACCTTTCTTAATTGATGTTCATTCTTATATAAAAGGCTATAATGTGTCTAAAGCATTCAAATTATATTTTATTTGGCAAAGGGATCAGATTTTCAGTGACTGTTTTTTATCAGATGAGTTTCAGCAGCAGCACATGACAAAAGACAGCAGTCTCCCTCTGCCATGTTGAGATTGAAAGCGATACAAAGACTGAGAGTGTCTGCTCCCTCGGAGTCTGACCTCTGTCATAAAACAGCTCATATTGTAAAGGACAGTGTCTCATTCAGACGCGCAGGCCTTTTATCAGCCCAGCACACTGACTTACACCCCAGATGCCTATTATGGGAGAATTTGGGGGGTCTGGGTACTTCTGTCAAGATGTTCCTTGAACATATACAGTATGCATAAAAATCATAATTTCAGTTGGTCCATGTGTATATTTTCAATTGTTGCCAAATAGGTGCTAGTAAACAGAAGCCATGAGCTGCGTCCGAAATTGGATATCGTCTAGTAGGTACTATGCTTGTTTTGAAACTTACTTTGTAACCATAAAAAAGTATGCTCTATATAGCATTAATCTCTGTAGTATGAATGAAGTTTGCATGTACTACATCCCCGTGTTGTGCGTTGTGTCGCTTCACGAATCCTCTCCTGTGGCCTCATGGGATAGTAAAGTGTTGATTAGATGCACACTTCAGAATCTCACCAGAAGTACTGTTCATGTACTGTTTTTGGCTGCTATTATAGTATGTAAGTACGCATATGCAGGAGCAGCGGTGGTCACCTAAAAAGGTAACCATAGCAAAATTAGTTGGTATTTACAGTAACGTGACTTAAAAATTGCACATTCCTTGTCTCATTAAGAACAATTTGTCTTTCGTCTGTAATGACTGTTGTTTTTCTGAAACAGCCTTTCTTTTACGCTTCCATTGTCATTTTGGCCATCCAGACTATTGGAAATAGTTAACCAGTGGTTAAACAGCTGTTTATGCATTCATGAACTCACATACTAGCTGGCTTTGCACAACATACTCAATTCCCAAATGGACAAAAGTCCTTTTGTTTTCTCTTAGAATATTCAGTTTCAGTCAGAAATGTGCCATAATATGCATTTTAAACCGTACACAGATGACAATTCATGTTCACTTCCAGATTCTTATTTTTGAGATGGTAGATAGCTAACATTAAGCTGACTGGGATTTGGGACAGATTGTATCCTAAAAATCACAAAAAGAACTATGTTTAAAAATCTGGACTGGCCTGAAAGTCATTGAATGAGTCACACACTGTTTGCAACCAATCAAAACCAGTCAAAGTCATGATAATGACTGATATCAAAATATAGAGCATACACAAATTAAAGTATAATATAATAATTATATAACATAACAATTAAATTATATAGTATAATCTTAAACATGAATACAATATATATGTATAGTCATTTTTTAATTTTTTTTAATTTATACAAATTTTTCATTAGTTATTTTTAAATGACAATTTATGTTCACTTTCAGATTTTTCCCCCCTTTGAGATAGTAAATAGTTCACATTTAGCTAACTTGCACGAAAAGTCATTGAATTAGTCACACACTGTTTGCAGCCAATGTACACTGTGATTAAGGTAACTAGTTCACTCCTGTTATAACTGATAAAGAAGTCTATAATGACAATAACGGAAGCTCTAGTTTTGTGGCATCACGCCACTCGCTCGCACCGTTTAATAGCGTGTGTGTATTTTGTGTGGTTTGTTTCCGGCTCGAGCCCTGCTTTCTCGGTCTGTCCACACCGGGTCCTGATCTCCACTTAGCCCAATTCAAGTCAATTTGTTATTGCAAATATAAATGTAGCGGAGGGGTAATATCCAGTGGCCTGAGGAGAAATCCCAGAGCGCTCCCCTTCACTCCTGACCTCTCATCCCAACTGCCCTCTTTTGTTAGTTAAGCCATTCAGCTGCCAATCATCCCGGGGCTTTTTCATTAAACTCACTACAGCAGTGAGTTCCAGCTATCATAGGAATGCGTCTGCGTGCTTAATATCAGACATGTCCACCCCGATGCCAAGAGCTGCGATTTGTTGCTCGACGGACCCCAAACCGATACGACAAAGAGAGGGTCTTTTGCGGGAAGCGCTCACCTGACTCCTCGGGCACCCGGGAGACATACGCACACACAATTAAAAACCACACACACAGACGGAGAAGCGGAGAGATCTTCCCCCTCAAGCAGTTGACATTTACCCCAGTTGGATAATTGAGGAATAACATTTGCGTTACAATTTAACATGACCCCTGCCTTCAAAAGCCCTTTCATATTACCTCTCTGAAATGACTGCAGACAGGCACGGACGCGGCGGCGATGGGTTACCGTTGATGATATAAGAAAGAGAGAAACCTTATTATGACTGTGGCAGAGTCAATGTCAAGAGGAGGCGAGTTGCCCTTTTCATTCACGGGTGAACAACTATTAAGAAAAATGTATTAAAAGCTGCGGCGGGTGGGGGGGCAATGCAGCGACCTGAAGCCTGAGCTAAAAGCAAAGGTTAATGGATTGACTGTTACCTGCTTGTTTGTCGGCCGCTGAAATTAAAGGGCTCACACTTATATTTGTTGGAGAAATTATGAGTTTGATCTGTTTATTTCCATCAGAGGAATAAGGTCAAGGCGAGCGCTTAATCACCGGCCGCGCGTGACTGATGTCTGGTGTTTCTCTGGCGTTTCGTGGCCGGGATGTAAGCAGGTTTCTTTCAGGTCGGGTGAGTGATCGCGTAGCTGCTGATCTACCTATACGTTTAGTTTTGTTTATCGTTTTTATGTGATGTGATCCATTAACTGTGAAAAGCGATGGACTGCAATTGTTACCTTAAATGTTTCTACCTCATTTAACCAATCAAATTTAGTTTTGTTGGTATACATTCATTAATGTAGGTGCATTCAGTGATATTACTTGAATAAAACCAGTTAACTTGGATGTTGCCATTTTGCAGTGTATAACCAACTAATCACTGTGCTAATGGACAGTATCTGAACGTCACCAAAAGAGTGGGAAACTCTGGATTTGGAGAGAAAACATGTCTAATGCCATGGATGCAGTGTCTGTATCAAAGGAAAATGTGTTAAAATTATTATTTTTTTCACAATAAACCTAAGTTTGCATGTAAAAATCTAAGTTGCATGTCCAAAATATCATAGTATTGTACAGTTACAATAAAATATATAATCATTACAGCATTTTCACAAATTGAAAAAAAAAACGCAAAAAACACACCCGATTTTCACACCAAATTTGTATTCATCATTATGTAGACTTTAAATCTTTTTTGAATTTCATGTAGAAAAGGTGCATCACCATCATCAAATCATTTGAACACATCAGATATTGTAATTGCAAAAACGTAAATAAAAAGTTACCACAAAGGCATGTCGCTAGCAACACCAAGGTCATGGGTTCAACTCCTAAGCATTCTTTATTCATTATTTTGTTGAAGTACAGTTCAAAAATCGTGTTGTAGTTATTTGAGCGCATCTGATGTCATAATTACAGCTTCCCAACAGCTCAACCAAAATTCCCAAGAGCTTTGTGTAGTTTCAAAAGTGTATCATGTTGCTTGCAACGCCAATTTCATTAGTTCAATTCAGAGAAAGCATGAACTGATGAAATGTATATCTTGAATGCAAAGTCGCTTTGGATAAAAGCGTCTGCCAAATGCATACATGTAGATGTAAATGTTCCCAGGAGGACCTGAATGCACCATTACTGTAATTTGTTTGGTTAAAATACGATGCACGCTGTAAAAATATCTTGTTTCTGAACTTAAAAAAGTGCCTCCTGTGGGTACATCTAAATTAACTAGTTTTATTCAAGCCACAGAATGATTTAATATGACTGAATTACACCAGTGAAGGTCATGCTTGAGGCTCATATCAGGTGGAAACACTTGGAAACACATTTTGACTTTTTACCATGTAGTGAGTGTTTTTGTAGCAAAGCTAATTCTCTAAATAAATGCCACGGATGTATTTAATCTTCAAAGGTGACCGTTCTAGTAGTTTCAGCCATCTGAAGTCCTCGTAGCGAAGCTGAAGATGATTTCTCCCGCAGCTCTTCCCTCAGCGCTGATGTTTTATGCACAGAGCCATATTTCATGTGTCTGCCCCTCCACTGCGCGGGAAAACGCCGTCATCTGACTGAGCTCCTCTGATAAATGACTGACGAGCGGCTGCTACACTTTATTAAAAAGTAATAACAATTTTTGTAGGCTCCCTTCATGTTGTAAGGGGCCCATGAATCAAGGGACATTGGCTGTCTGTATCTGATAAATGCATCGTTTACCATCTGAGGAGTTATTTAGGACTGGCTATTAATTTAAATCACATTTATCTCCTCTGAATATGGCCGAGAGCTGTGATAGGACTGCAAACGACGCCTATAACTGAGGCCTTATTTATTGCTACAGCACGCACAACAAAAGCTCCATATGCTAAACAGCGTCTGCCAATCACTCTAGTCAATCTTGACCCACCAGTTAGACAATATTTTCATCATAAAATATACATTCTGCTTCTCCAGTGCCCGCAGCAATGAGGAACCGAGGAACGGAAAGAGAAAAAGACAGAGCTGAACTTCCCAATGTCGTCTGGATGTAAACAATGCAAGCGTTCAGATTCTGTGCATGCAAATCACAACGCAACAGAAAATGAGGAAGCGTTGAGTTTCGACGTGCTGCTGAGAATAAGATGCAGTGCAATGGACAGATCTTAAAGAAATGTGTTTAACCATCCAGGTTACATCCAAAGCGCCAGAGGTTTGACCCTCACACATAATTCTATACGACTGTCCTCTTGTGCTTTGTTATGACGACATAAACTCAAAATGGTGAAATATGCATTGCTATCTACTGCAGTGAAAGTGCTAGCCTGCAATTGTTACCCGAAGGATCTATTTTTACTTGATTTAACACCAAAATGCTTTTGTTGGTGGATTTAATTGAATAAAAATGGTTCATTTAGATGCTACAACATGATATAAGCATTTTTTTTCTTTAGGTTACACTTGCAATGCACAGATGTGTGCAACTCTTGCAAAATATATTATGGAATGGCTGTACTCTTATTTATAGGAAACATTGATGTGAAGAAATGATTCATGTGAGTTTGTTTGGCATCTGATACAATGACATTCCCCAGGCTCTTCTGACATATTTACCTGTTTCCTTCTCAATCCCTGGGATTGAGCCTGAGGTCTGAGGTTTGAGGTGGTCTCTCTCATATCCCGTCAGAGGTTATGAAAACATCCAGCGAGACTCACGGTGTTTGAGTAAAGCCCCGCTGAAATCAAATAAGAGCACGATTTTCTGCCTCTAATGATTTGTCGTGTGTGGCAGACTTCAGAATTTGGTTTTGGCCCTTTATGTGCATGAGAACAGCCAGCAGTGTCACCTGAGAAATATTTTCCATGAGGGTGTAACCAACAGCATCCACTAACCACACCGACGGGCTTCAGCTTCAACACCACAGCTATTGTTCTGACACGTCAAACCCAACCCAATTTGTTTGTCAAATGTTTCTTTAGAATCTTCAGATTTTTCTTTAGAATTAAGAATTAATGGCACTTGATGCAATGACATTCAGGCATTTCTAAGAGTTGCTTAACAGCTCAAATACTTTTGGGGGAGCCACTGTAATATAATTATTGGTGTGTATATACAATATATTTATGTATATGACAGGGCTGTTGAATACTTGAATCTGATTGGCTGATGAACAATTTTTATTTTTTATTTTTTTATTTTAGGGAAACACACGGCTAAAGAAGTTCCAGGCAGGTCTTGACCGCATTATATGTTCATATCACTTTGCCAAATGATTTTAGGTCCTTACAACAGCAAAATAACCAAAACCCACAGCGACACTGACCAAGCATATAAAGATAGTAAGCAATATGACAAAAACATCAAATTATTACCATGTTTTTGCCACAAAATTACGTTTTAT
>NW_015644837.1:317755-330406 GCF_001515625.1 Sinocyclocheilus rhinocerous
GGTTACACTTGCAATGCACAGATGTGTGCAACTCTTGCAAAATATATTATGGAATGGCTGTACTCTTATTTATAGGAAACATTGATGTGAAGAAATGATTCATGTGAGTTTGTTTGGCATCTGATACAATGACATTCCCCAGGCTCTTCTGACATATTTACCTGTTTCCTTCTCAATCCCTGGGATTGAGCCTGAGGTCTGAGGTTTGAGGTGGTCTCTCTCATATCCCGTCAGAGGTTATGAAAACATCCAGCGAGACTCACGGTGTTTGAGTAAAGCCCCGCTGAAATCAAATAAGAGCACGATTTTCTGCCTCTAATGATTTGTCGTGTGTGGCAGACTTCAGAATTTGGTTTTGGCCCTTTATGTGCATGAGAACAGCCAGCAGTGTCACCTGAGAAATATTTTCCATGAGGGTGTAACCAACAGCATCCACTAACCACACCGACGGGCTTCAGCTTCAACACCACAGCTATTGTTCTGACACGTCAAACCCAACCCAATTTGTTTGTCAAATGTTTCTTTAGAATCTTCAGATTTTTCTTTAGAATTAAGAATTAATGGCACTTGATGCAATGACATTCAGGCATTTCTAAGAGTTGCTTAGCAGCTCAAATACTTTTGGGGGAGCCACTGTAATATAATTATTGGTGTGTATATACAATATATTTATGTATATGACAGGGCTGTTGAATACTTGAATCTGATTGGCTGATGAACAATTTTTATTTTTTATTTTTTTATTTTAGGGAAACACACGGCTAAAGAAGTTCCAGGCAGGTCTTGACCGCATTATATGTTCATATCACTTTGCCAAATGATTTTAGGTCCTTACAACAGCAAAATAACCAAAACCCACAGCGACACTGACCAAGCATATAAAGATAGTAAGCAATATGACAAAAACATCAAATTATTACCATGTTTTTGCCACAAAATTACGTTTTATCATGTATTGTGGACACATTTTCAGAATGTTCTGGCAAGGTTCTCTTAAAATTATGAGCCAACGTTCTTCCAGTAACAGTTATAGAACATTCCTTAAAAGTCTTTCACAAAACATTAGCACAAAAAACTATTTATACAGTTTCTTTCTAAATGTAATCTATTTTTTTTTAAATGTTGCATTGCATTCAGAGAACATTCGAAAGTAACTTTCCCGTTTTTAAACCAGTTTTATTTTTACATTTTCATTTTCAAAGTTTTAGGAACTGTGTTGCGTGTTTTGGTAATTTCCCATGTCTGTATAGTTTTTATTCATTTTTATGTCAGTTTTAGTTTTTGTTATTTTAGTACATCAAGTTAAAACAAATTAAAATGAGAAATGTTGGGAAAAAGTTTAATTATTAATTATTATGAATAGTTTTTTAATAGTTTTAATTTTAGTTTTATAGTTACCTATTATAACCCCATTCTCACAGCTTATTTTTGTTATCTGGGTTGTTCCACAGAAAGCTTCAAGCGGTGTTTAATAAGGACAGTCATAAGCAGGGCCAGATGCTGGAGTCTGATGGTTTGTTTGTGACTGTCATGAGCTCACGTCTGTGAATGACCTCTGACCTCCAGCAACCAACAGCAGTTTCACATCCAGCGTGTGAGACGCGTTGTGTTTGCGTACACTACGTCATGTTTGCGTAACCCCGCACTGGACTCAACACAACAGAATTAGGTTACAAATATCTGACAGCTCTCTGTGTGTACAGTAAAACCCCAGACGCTCCTCGGGTTAGCACGTATTTTCTTTTAATTAGTTTTTCATTCGCTTCCTTACGTCCTGAATCGATACGGATAAGTGTGTCTTGTGAGGCTGCTAAACGTCGCGCCTCCAACATCGAACGAAAATAATTCATCAAAAGCTGCGTGACCCGACTGAACCTCACACATGTTCATATGTCTGCCTCAACTCTTAGCACTGAACTCCTGCCTCAGTATGACCACAAACTATTTTTAGTGTTTAGTGTTTAATGCTTTAGTCCTAAGATGAGTACAACGAGACTGTAAAGTCTTTTTTGTGTGGATTTGAAGTCTTCATATTGTAGTGTTTCTTGAAAGCTAAATTTTGATGTAAATCCTTAAAGAACCTAGAAACCAATATGCTGATCTGAAGAACTTATAATGTAACACCGAACCCGTTTTTTAGCAACTGAAGAAGTAGAAGAAATCATTTGAAATCAGATGCATTTTATTTTTCAGGACTTTTCCAGCTTTTATTTGAAATATAAATCTTTTGTGACATTATCTTTATTTTCACTTTTGATCGATTTAATGCATCCTCGATGAATAAAACTATACATTTCTTTAAAAGATCTTCCTGACCACAAACTTGTGTGTGGTAGCGTCAGCTCATGATGAATCTGAAATGAAAACTGACAAAAATAATTTTAATTAATAATAAAAAAATTTAAAACAGTGACTTCACATCTGTGGCAAGTAAATGGAAATGGTGCCTATTATGTCTGCAATGTTCTGTGCTGTAATTCTGTGGAGATCTGCGTGTTCTTCATCTCTCAGTGCTGCGGTCTACAGCACAAAACAGACACTAGATGGCTGCAGCACTAATGAATCGCTCAGTCCACACAGTCAGCCTATCCCATGATCCCCTTCTGCACACGTCTGCAGGACAAAGACAGTCACCTTGTTTGAGGTGCTTTGTACTTAAAAAGATATATTGATGTCAGGTTGTCATTCACAGAGCACAATACTCATGCAAACAGAAGCGGTGTGATTTTAGACACAGTTTGTTTAACCTTTTGTATAATTCCTAATGGTAATATGTGACCCTGGACCACAAAACCAGTCATAAGGGTCAATTTTGTGAAATTGAGATTTATACATCATCTGAAAGCTGAATAAATAAGCTTCCATCGATGTATGGTTTGTTAGGATCGGACAATATTTGGTCGAGATACAACTATTTGTGTGCTCCAGGCTCACATATGTTCTTCAGCTCTGATTCAACATTGTATATCCATTGTAATATATGTTTTTGTTTTGTTTTCCCCATGCAATGCAAGTAAACGGTGATGAGGGATTGTCAAGCTCCGAATTAAATATTCTGTATATTTTTACAGTGTTCTGTTACTGTTCCCATCACGTTGTGAAAACGTTAATTTGGAATTTTCTCTGAATGTTCAAAAAATTTTTTTTAAACTTGTATTCTCGGTTTTACAAACATTTTTTGAACATTCCATTTTCCAAACGTTATGGGAACATTACTTTTGAATGTTTTCTGAGCATTCCAAAATAAGTAGTATACAGTACACTGTATGCATTATTTAGAAAAAAAAAAAAATCTAAGTAAAATGCGTTAGAAAAAAAAGTTTCATGAACAGTGTCTTCTGCAATTGTCTTGATGCATTGTGTGAAGAAGAGAAATACATTCAAGTTCTGGTCTCAAATGCTATAAGTGTGAATATGCGCATACTGAAATAAGCATTAATAAAGTTAATGTTAATGCATTAATAATGAGCAATAATTATGTTTGACATCAATGAACATCAAACCTGCTGTACCATATTGAGTCTGAATATACAGTATGTGAACGGTACAGTAAATGGAAGTTTGAAGAAAATGTGATTAGAAGCAAGAAAAGAAGAGCATTAGTGAATAACTTTTCAATTTCTCACAAAGCTGCATGTGATTGCTCTGCTAAAGTCCTCCACGAGGGCGAGTATGTGATATTGTGGTGCTGAATAGTTTTTAGTCGTTTGGCTATAACTCAGACGGCAGAAAACAGCATGAAGGAGAAGCAGAGGAAAGAGATTTCCTAGGCCGCGATTACTTATTTTAGCTTGCGGTAAAGCTACATTGGTGGAGAAAACGGGGATTTGCTGGAGATTACACTATTTCACAATCAACAGAGCAGTCCGAATACATTTTTATTGGGCGCATTACACCGCAAATGAATTGTAGAGCTGGGCAAAGCCAATTGGATGTGTGATGGAATATGTGCAAGCCGTGCTTTGACAATGCGTTACATTTCCAGAACATGTAGATTAATGGCGTTCAACACATGCCACATCTCTGGTATTTATTAGAGTCCATTACAGCAGACTCGCGGCCCGCGCCGATGCATCAAGAGCAATTGATTATCTTTAAACCGAGAGGAGCCTAATCTCTCCACAGGAAGTGCACAGAGCGCTTTAAATATGTTCCACTTGGCTCTGTGATATTTTTCACCTTAAAATGCAATTGCTGGCTTTATTTATGGCGCTGATGGCGCGGCGCTGCGGAGGTCTTTATCTGGCTGAATTTAGACAGTTTTATTAAGACTCCTCCAGGATTTGGGTGGATTTGTCTGCTGCTAGATCACAGCATTAGCATCTTTGAGAGATTGCATTCAAGCACAGCAGCAGTAAATGCATGTTTATCTGGTAAAGTCTTTATTTATTCGCTCTGATTCCTGCGTAGCTCTCTGTGCAGAAGAAGGCCAGAAGATGCCCTCTGTTCACAGTGTGTGGATGTCTGTCTGCTGTGTCACGTCTCCATGTTTTCCTGAGAGTGTGTGTTAATAATGCAAAGATGTGGTACAGCTTAGCTGCTTTGTTGGATGTAGATCAACAAAAAAAAAGTGTGTTTTTAATGTGTGCAATATTTATATTTGTTTTAAATCTCACTGATTTTTTTTAGTATAATGATTAATGAGTGTCTTATATGCTCACCAAGACTGCATTCATCACAGATACACAGAATTATGATTACGAAGCTGTAAAGAACAAAAAAAATAATTTTCAAAATCACACATTTAATTCAGTATTATTGCCATTTATTTGTAATTATTTGTGAAATTTACTATCAATTACTGAGTGCAAACGTCTCAGGTTACGTATGTAACCATGGTTCCCTGAGTAGGGAACGAGACACTGCGTCCTCTAGGGGTCGCTATGGGGAACGCCTCGTCGTGACCCGTGTCTGAAGCATACATTGGAAACCCGGCTTCTTACCTTCTGGACATATATCGACGAGTAAAATAAATACTGCAAGTCGAGCACCCGGTTTCTGAACCCAGCAGAGGGGGTGCCCATCGAGGACCTACCCTAGAAAGGGACAGAAACACACAGGTCCCGGGAAACACTGCAAAGAAACTAGCAGAAGGGTTATACAGGCAACCACCAGCTCATTAGATACACACATATAAATATATTTGTATATACATATATTAGACATGGATCGTACTCACCCACCATGGTTCCCGCGTCGGAGCTCTGTCCGAAGAAGCCTCTAGACCGGACCATCAGTAAGATGGTCCAGCATAGGAGACTAATATGCAGGCAATTTCTAACCTTGGTCAGGTGGATAGATGGTGGTTACAGAGGAATTAGGAAGGTGAAGATAAGGGCAGATGTAAGACCCCCGAAGGAAATGAGTAGATACTGAGGTATCACTCTGATCCGGACAAAAGCACTGACGCCCTAGGAAAAAACGGCCTCTTCCATTCCTTCTCGATCTTTATATGGAAAACAGGAAGAAAGGAAGGCTCACCTGAGCTGGAGGGTTATGCCAGAAAAATAACGTTCATCGAGATACTTCGCGACGTCACTTGCTCCCGGCGCCTATTTATACTATAGTCGCACCGGTAGTGACGTCATGGCTGTCGCCGGCCAACGAGTTGGTGTTTTTTCAATGTATGCTTCAGACACGGGTCACGACGAGGCGTTCCCCATAGCGACCCCTAGAGGACGCAGTTCGAAGTTCCCATGAAAGGGAACTGTGTGATTGCTAACTTTTTTCAAGTAAACTCTTCTCCAATTTCATTCATTTATTCATTCATTCATTCATTCACTCGCTTTATTTTAATTTAATTTGTTATATTAATTCAATTTAACTTTATTTTATTTATTTATTGTTTACTTTATCATTATTATTATTATTAATATTATTTATTTGTATTATGTTTAAAATGCTAAGTTGTGGTACAGCTTAGTTGGTTTGTTAGATGTAGCCTTTTTTTTTTTTGCAAAACAGACAATATATATTCATTCAAACACTTTTTTAAGCAAAACATCACATATATACCATAAAAAAAGATTTTTCGAAGTTGTAAATAAAATATATTTTTGGATTACTCTTTACAAAAAAATATAATTTTTCAGACTTTCTACTTAAAAGTTGCATGTTTAATTCAATGTTACGTGCTTTTATTTATTTATTGTGACATTTACTAGCTAATTTACTAACGTTTGAGGTTAGTAAGATTTATTTATTTGTTTTTAAAAGAGATCTCTTCTGCTCACCAATGCTGCATGTATTTGATTGCAAATACAGTAAAAACATTAATATTGTGAAATAGTATTACTATTTCAAACAGCTGTTTTTTATGTGAATATCTGATAAACTGTAATTTATTACTGTGATGTGCAGCTGTATTGCCAGCATCATTACTCCAGTCTTCAGTGTCACATGATCTTCAGAAATCATTCTAATATGCTGATTTGCTGCTCAAGAAACATTTCTGATTATTATCAATGTTGAAAACAGTTGTGCTGTTCAGCCAATTGAAAGTAAAAAAAAGGAAATTATTTTCTGTGGTCATCATTATACAGTTTAACTCGTATTGAAGCTGAATCTGGCTTCTACCCCTCTCGCAGTGTGTTTAATCACGTTACAGATGTGTGTATTTCACACGCGCTGCACCTGAAGCCCCTCATCCGTTTCTCTATTGCAGTGGAGGCTCATGGGAATGCTAGCATGTCAGCGCCTATGGGATTAGCCAGCCGTGTCGTCTCTCCAGCCCCATCCTGCCACTTATCTCCTATCTGCAATACAAATGAAGCACAAACTTAATTCAATTTGATGTGATATCCTTGCATTTTAAAGGCAACTTTCTTCCCTGAGACAAGTGCGTTTGGAGAGAGAGAGAGAGAGAGAGAGGGAGAGGGAGAGAGTGATAGAGAGAGAGAGAGGGAGAGAGAGAGGGCTGCTGTGCTGCAGCAGATACGGCCGTCCCCTGGAGTCAGATCTGTATTCTCTCTCTCCCGCAGCTCTAAACAGGATTTTGGGAATGCGAGCATGTAAACGACTATGGGATTAGCCAGCCGTGTCGTCTCTCCAGCCCCATCCTGCCACTTATCTCCTATCTGCAATACAAATGAAGCACAAACTTAATTCAATTTGATGTGATATCCTTGCATTTTAAAGGCAACTTTCTTCCCTGAGACAAGTGCGTTTGGAGAGAGAGAGAGAGAGAGAGAGGGAGAGGGAGAGAGTGATAGAGAGAGAGAGAGGGAGAGAGAGAGGGCTGCTGTGCTGCAGCAGATACGGCCGTCCCCTGGAGTCAGATCTGTATTCTCTCTCTCCCGCAGCTCTAAACAGGATTTGTCATGGAGCTGTGCTCCTGTGCAGCTGAAGAGGAGCCTCATCTGATCTACTGGAGCAAGAGCTTCATTTAGACCCTTAGCTCAACAGTCTGCCTTTGTTTTTTAGAGAATACGCCTCTTATTCTGCTGCTCTCTGTTGAGATGAGATGATCAGGTTCTCACATGTCCATTCTGAAAGCCTTAACAGATCCATTGCTTTTTCTTTCTCTGAAGTGTTTTAGTGTCAAAGCTCTGCTGGGTTATTTGCACGGGATATAGTAGGAACATGAAAAGCTTCTTCAGTGATATCAGACTGTAAAACACACGTGCACTAAAAAGTTTAGTTACACTTTACTTAAAGCCGCTATGTTTTTAATGCTTTAATTATGCCTTGTAATGCAGCTTATAATGCATTGTACGATCTCATGAATGATTGTAATCACGCAGTTATAATACATATTACATGTATTTACAGTATGCATTCACTGTTGCACCCTTAGAAAGTATGATGCATTAAAACACGACAACCAATTTCAAATGTAACAAGAAATCTTCAAATATTACAATGCATTTTTACTTTGCTTCCAATATTTATGAAAACAGCAGCCATAGTTGCCAGAACTTTACTGTAAAAAAAAAAAAAAAATTGTTACATTTTATGATTTCACGTAAATTAAAAAAAACAAAAAAACAACAACAACAACTCATATTTCTCTAAATGATAAAAGGTAATATACCAACCTACTGAATAACTAAAATCTGTTCTGTACCTTTATAATTGTTACAGGGTTTTCTTTAAACATGTTTTTAACCGTAGCAAATTCACTATTACATTGTTTTCATTCATCCATCCATTCATCCATTCATCCATCCATTCATTCATTTATTAATTTATTCGATTATTTATTTATTTTCTGTGTAGGAGCAATATAAATGTTTTTGTATTTGTTTAATGTAGAGTTGTGTGAATCTTTTATTCCTCTCACAAGCGCTCATCAATACGGCCGTCTGCTGTTGTTGTTCTGGTCTTCTGCAGTTTGTTGCTGTCTCCTCCTTTTTCACCGTATGCATACATGTGCACGTAAAAAAAAACAACAGTTGTGTTGTGGCCTTAATAGTAACTTGTGTATCTTGTTCTGTACATCGATGACTTGCTCTTGATTTGAAAAGTTTGTGTACCTGTGTAGATTCCTGTAATTAGCACTTTGACATTCATTGTGTTTGATGTTTAGAAAGATGCAAATATCCCCATCCTGGAATGAGCGCCAAACAAAGACCCATTATTTCCGACAGCGAGGGCAGAGGAGATGTTTGTCCTGTGGGACGTGTACCAGTGTTTCCAAATCTGATCTGGGTAACAGAAAACAATGAGAACGGCCTGCTGCTCCGATACGCCATGCTTTCTTAACTCTGTAAATATTCATGTTCCCTTTCCTTTTCTTTTGTTAATTGACATGCAGGGCTCGTTATTTCTGGTTTGAATTCATTTGTGGCGAAAGATCTCGAAAAGACATGATGCTCTGTGATTGTAATGATGCTCTCAGATCGCTAATAGCTGCTTCTGCGAGTCTAAGAAAAACTGTTTCTCCAGCATCATTCCTTTCATCGCAACCAAACCAAGATAAGCTTCAAAGAAAGCATCCCATCCGGCTCTTCCAGAGGAGCTTTAATATCTGAAGAACAGACGCACTGCGCTGCTGAGACTCGTGTGTGTCTCCGCTGGAGAAGTTCCTCGCTGGATTCACACAGTTCGTTGGGTTTTGGAGCGTTTTCAAGCAGCGGCTCCTGGAGACAAGAGCGTTTATCTGTGGTGCAGAGTCAGTGCTCCTCCAGGGGCCGCCGGGGGCCGCCTGAGGAAACAATTCCCTTCCGTTCACTGGCCGCAGGGCATGCAGTAGAAAAGAGAAAAACTGGCTCTTTTATTGATACACTTCTGCTGTTCTTCAGCATACAGACAAAAACTGACAAAATGCATTGTGTTCGGTTTCTTAATGGGGCAGGTCACCCAAAAATAAACATTTTATTTCACTCTCGTGTCAGTTCTTTCTTCTGTGGTACAGAAGATAGAAGAAGATAGTTTTAGTTTGTCCATACAGTGGAAGTCTATGGGCTTCAATGTTGTTTGGAAACCAGTGTCGTGGTTACTATTGTCTAAAACCTTACTAACCCTAACTAAAACAAACAAACAAACAAACACATAAACAAACAAATAAATAAATGTGTTACTAGTAATAAAATAAACATCAACTAAAATTGTTATATATATACAATTTAAATTTAGTTTAACTTGATGTGCTAAAATAAGTAAATTAAAACTGAAATAAAAATGAATAACAAAAATATATAGACATATTTAAAAACAATACAAATGGCAGAAACTTACATCAAAATTACTAAAAGTGTAACTAAAATGAATGAAAACAGAAAATCCGCAAATAAAATCTAATTCTAAATATTAACAACAACTGTAATAGTATCTCAATGATACTAAAATAACACTGACCTGCGTTCTAAATATTTTCTTTTTAGGTTCTTCAGAAGATAGAATGTCAAACAGGTTTGAAACGACACGAGGGCGAGTTAAATTATGACAGAATGATCATTTTTGTGTGAACTGTGGCTTTATGATGTCTTTAATAGCCTTCAGCAGTGTTATAGGTTCAGACGTGACTTCTGTGTTAAAAACATCAAAACTATTTCATTCTATTTCTACTGTTCGCTCTCCGGGGAATGCACTTTTTGTTAATTAATAGTGGTTTAATACAATGTGTACAATAAGGTGAATTTCAATGAATCAGCCCTTAATTAATTAGCTACACAATTTGAAAGCCCTTTTTCTATCTGACTGCTCTGAATGGATTCCTCGGTGCTTTCGGGCGTCTGTAATAGCAGCTTCAGCTTTGTCAGGCATCATTATTTTCAAACTGGGCTTGTCGGCTCACAGGTTTGAAAAAGAAAGCCATTAAAATTCCCCATCCGGTAGAAATGATCACGTCCATCTCGTGGACACAGATGATCGTCTCAGATTAGATGCAGATGTCAATTTAATTTTAGCATGAAATGTCACATAAGTGTCTCGTGAGTCTCATTCTGTGATGACAGTGTGTTGGGAAACTGTAAATGTAGCTAGACAAACAAGCAGACCTCGATTTACTGCATTCTCCCCAGACAGAACGGCAGTGGTGAAACATCTGACAAAGACTTGCTTCAAGTAAAGTTTTTACACCTCAAAGCTGACTGCAGGTGTAAAGCGGATCAGGACAGCGGGCCAGAGCAGGATCAGCTTCTGTTTGCATGTGTTTGCAAGGGAAAACAGGCACAATACGAGCTCCCTGAGCCACTAGGCTCCTGTCACCTCTGGATTTCATTGTCAGCATCCAGCGAGAGGGAATCTTGGCTTGGCCTCTCATGTAATGCTCCCTGGACAAGCAACTGGGCATGTGATCCACCAAATCCCAAAACACTGCTGGACTTGATCTGGACTGTGTTTCTCAGTGTGCTGGGCAGATGCACTCTTGCATACAGTAGTAGTACATCTTCTGCATTAAAGCTGTGGAATTTCTGCACCGTTAGTGACTGGATAGAAATGTAAAAACAATGAATTTCTTGATCAGATAGTCCCGTAACAAACTAAAACTGGCTGTAAAACACAGAGAGCATTACAACTTTTCAGCAGAATCAGTGTAAATGATTAATAGTTGTTTCTGCATATTAAACTGGATTAAGAGAAAGTATGTTAACAAAAATAAATCAGTGTTGTTATCAGTAACTACAACTACAACTATTAAACATACTACAAATTAAAACTGCAGTTCAATTAACATTACAATTAAAAAAGCTAAAATAAAATATAAATATTAGATGGATTATTTAAACTTTATAAGTAAACATTAATAACAAAAACATAGAAATGTTGCCTTAGCAACCAAATGAAACAAAACAAGTTGAAGTACAACAGTAAAATTAAAACTGAAATAAAAATAAAGCTATAAACAAATATAAAAAAAACTACTTATAACTAATAAAAAGTAATACAAATGACAAAAGCACAAAACAAAAATTAATAATGAAAAAAATTTAATGAAAATTAAAAATTTAAATATTAAAATAAAAATAAAAGCTAGAAATTTGATGAACGTCTTAATGCTGGATTTGTTTCAGCTTTTGTCTTCTCCAGATGTTAACTGATGGACTGGAGTGCTGTGGATTACTTGTGGATTATTGTGATGTTTTTATCAGCTGTTTGGACTCTCATTCTGACGGCACCCATTCACTGCAGAGCATCCATTGCTGAGACACTGATGCAATGCTACATTTCTACAAACCAGATGAAGAAACAAACTCATCCTGATCTCAGATAACCTGAGGGTGAACATATTTAGAGCTAATGTTTGTTTTTGTTTGAACTATTACTTTAATACAGATTCAAACAAGACTGTAACTGTAATCTTTTCCTTCACAAAAGCGTCTGATCAACAAAATTCAACCTCTTCAAAACTAACAGCTGGTTTACACTGAGATCACTCGACTCTAAAACTAAACGCAACAGTGGAAAAATCAAGAATAATGATTTCTCAAGCAATCCAGTTGAATTAAATCAAGTTTTCAACAACATGACTGAGTTAAAATCATAAATCATCTCAGACGCTCACAATCATCACAGCTCACAGACGGATTATTTGTTCTGGTCTAATCGCGTTCATAACTCCACAAACAGCGTGAAAGTGATGAGGGACACACACATACCGCAAGATCAGCCATCCTTTCCACATACACGAACGCATAAAACCACAGAAACACGAGACACGGCACAAAACCAGCAGAAACCAGGTCAGATCCTCATGATTCCCTCAGAGAGCGAGCGAGTGACCAAGAGCCGCTTTCCTCTCTCTCTCGCTCTCTCTCTGAGAACAATACCAGCCGGAACGCCCAAACCTGACGCAACAGACCTCCACCTCTATTTGAGGGTCAGAGGGAAACACATGAGGGCTGATGGGTGGAGACCCGTGTGTGTGTGTGTGTGTGAGAGAGAGAGAGTGTGAGTGAGTGAGTGAGTGTGTGTTATTAGTGTGTGTGTGTGTGTGTGTGTGTGTGTGTGTGAGAGAGAGAGAGAGCGAGAGAGAGAGAGTGTGTGTGTGTGTGTGTGTGTGTGAGTGCATCTGTGTTTGAGTGTGTGTGAGAGTGTGTGTGTGTGTGAGAGTGTGTGTGTGTGTGTTATTAGTGTGTGTGTGAGTTTGTGTGTGAGTGTGTGTGAGAGTATGTGTGTTTGAGTGTGTGTGAGTGAGTGTGTGTGTGAGTGTGTGTGAGAGAGAGAGAGAGAAAGTGTGTGTGTGTGTGTGTGTGTGTGTGTGTGAGT
>NW_015644837.1:330504-331761 GCF_001515625.1 Sinocyclocheilus rhinocerous
TGCGTGTGCGTGTGGGACTATGGCGCAGTCACGAGTGATAACTCCACCCACGGAGCCCCTGGGACGAGGACTGAGGCTCACTGTCTGGAACGGAGTTTGTCCCGGGCGTGTGTGTACACTACAACCGCAAAATTGATTTGGACAGCTGCTCGACAGAGCCACATGTGTCCCAGGTTAACTTCACAGAGGCCGATGTCAATCCAAACTCACACAGGGACAGAAAGCTACTCACAAATACAGTACACTTCAGATCAGCACACATTGCATTATGCATGTTTCTGTGCTATTATTAACTTCTAATGAATGTCTTACATGTGTTCTAGACACAATGACAGTATATTTTATGCATTCAAACTCTAAAATGTACCATTGATACAGGAATAGTTCAGCCAAAAATGAGAACTCATTATTTACTCACCCTCATGTAGTTTCAATGACTTGTGAAAATTAAGTGCACTTGACTATATACTGAATACGCACTCGTTGTGTACATCAAAACTTATTTTTAAAGAACTGTACTTAGAGATAATATTAATGAAATACAATGCGACTTTAGTGCAGAGTTTGAATGCACTTAAGTGTTTTTGAGACATCTTTATCATTTATCTTCTGTCATGCTTTAAAGAAGTACACTTGTGATGTGATGACTAACATAATAAAGCATGTTATTACATTTAAAGGTAATATATTTTAAATGTACTTAATTACAGCTTTATCGTTGCAAATGCGTAATTACAAATTTAAATGCATAGAAGTTTCAATAGAAATGCCATTAAAGTATATTTAAGTTTATCATAAATGCCATAAAGCACGCGTCGGAAATGTAACGCCCCTTACCATAATCGCGAGCTTCAGCTTTCAAAGTAAATATCAAGACAGTTAATAATGTCGTTAGTTTTACCATCAGTTCAAGCCCGAAAGGGCAACAGAGTGCGTGACAGACACAGTGATGATGCAGAACACAAGCCGCGGTTAAGACAGCTGACGTGCTATGATTTCTGACAGACAGTTCACTCTCCTGTGATGTGACCCTGCTCCCCTCACACACACACACACACGACGAGTTACTCTGCGCTGTGCAAAACTCCACATTTGAACAGTCAATAGCAAATACTTAAACTAATAACAAAACATACGTACAGTCGCTGATTCAGAAGCGCCAGATTGTCATAGCAAAGTCAGAATTGACCCTTTTTTTTTTAGAAATAGCCTTTGTGCACAGCCAGCCTTGTACTCTCCTAGGTTCACAAAACTGTC
>NW_015644837.1:340748-355111 GCF_001515625.1 Sinocyclocheilus rhinocerous
CCTCAGCGACCAGCACAGGTCAGCTCTAGGCATGACGAAGCGGATATCGTCCTCTTTTGGAAGATCAAACAAAGTAGTTTCGCTTTCACATGAGGCACACAGCGTCTTCACGACATGGCGGCAGTGGCAACAACAAAACTACAGCGAGAATAAAGTTAGGTCTTCTTTCTTTGCGTGAACATTTGGGCGGTGTTATGCAAATCTTCCCAGATCGTGACGTAGGTATGTGGGGGCGTGTTAGAACGAGCCGTTTTAGGTAGGTGTGGCTGACTCTTAACTTTTATAAAGAATATCTCTTTGGATTTGAGACTTTAGTCTTTGCAACTTTACAGATCTTCTTTATGCACCAAGAGCTTGTAACACTCCAAAGAGAAAGGAAAACTTGAAATCGCATTATATGATCCCTTTAACCATATTTCAAAGACAATAGAATTATGACATTACATATAAAATGTACTTAAGTCCTACTTAAGTGGATAAAAACGCATTTTAAAGTTTAACTAATTGCATTTAATATAAATTCAAATATAATGCATTTTCATTTAATTGCAATTAACATGCATTTAAGTGTTGGAAAGCATACAGTTCACACCCAAGTTTTTGTGAAGTTGTAAATGAAAAAATAAAAAATAAAATAAAATAAATTCTAGAGTACGTTTTACAAGAAAATACTCTTTCAGTCTCTCTACTTATAAATGTCATGTTTGATTTAGTGTGTTACCTGCTGTTTCTTTGCAATTTTTTTTATGAAATTCACTAGCAGTTCCTGATTGAAAATCATTTCAAAGTATTTTTTATTGTTTTGCATTGCGTTGCATGTAAAAATAAAAATATAATTTATGACTGGGGCTACATTTCAAGTTTTTCTAAACATAGATGTGTGAATAACAGACCAAAATAAATATTTGTACCAAATCTGTATTGATAAAAGCTGCAACATTTATTTATTTATTTATTTATTTATTTATTTATTCCACAGAAGAAAACAAATAATGACATACGGGATTAAAAACTATAAATTTTGGTGAACAATCAGTTAAGTTAGAAGGTAAAAAAACTGAAATGAAATATGTGGTACTATAATTTATATGCACCGAATGAAGAGAGTCAGTAGTTTCTTCAGTCTGTCGTTGTTAACTCTTCTGTGTGCTGTCTGGTGTCAGTCTGCTGTTTGTGAGCTCACCCAGGAAAGGTGATATAATCTGGACATTTTAACTTCTGATATATGCAAGCAGAGCTGAGGAGCAGTCAGTGGCTTCCACACAGTCTCATGTTTACAGAGCCATCGGCCCGGGAAAGCAGACATATTCATTACAAACAACTGCGCCTGTTTTTAACACCCGCTCAGAGATAACAGGCCAGGTGAGGAAGCCGCACACTTGTCTAGCTAATTATAACATTTAGAAGGACAAAAGAGGATTGGGCGCTCAGGTGGAGGCCATTAACCTGCACGCTTTTACAACAGTGCATAAAAAAATTAGAAAATATAAGCACTGTTTCTTTCTTATTTTTATAAATATTGTGACTATAATGAATCAAACATACAGTACATCTGCTGTGTTGCATAATACATCATTTGACTATAAAAATGATGATGTTTGGCTCTTCTTTACTTGACGTTTGCTGCGCATTTGGCCTGTGCATTTACATAAACATGAATAATGTTCAGAATCAGTGCTGTTTAATAAGTGCCATCATAATAAGTGTGCTGTTATCTGAATAACTCCATGTGCTTATATTGAAATCCAGTGATGCAGAAGAGCAGCGACGATTGCATTCAAACATGAACGTCTTTCCTCGACACAACAGACTGTATTTTTGCATATCTCAGTGTGTTCGGCCGGATCCTCAGATGCTCATCTGCGTCCTTAATCAAGTTGACAGCTTTAGCCCTCTCATGAAGAGATAACAGTTTTTTCTAGACGTAAGCTTGCGTAAGTTTGCGGCGTGCGCTCAACACATTGTAATCACTGCTGCCTGGGTTTAAGTCTGCTTCAAGATCTATTGACTCCATCTTCAGTCAATAAATTATGCCCAGGTCGGGCCGACTGCAGAGATGAGTGCTGGATGCGTATGTGATGGACTTCACCTGCATCTGTGCCGGCTGTTTGTTCTGTGAAAGAAAGAACTTCATCATGCTTTTTTATGTCTGTGCCAATTATTATTAATATTATCATTGGTATTTTTTAAATGCACTGGAATAACAGCCGTAGGACCATGAGCACGGCCGATCTTGTCTGATTTGAGAAGCCAGGCAGGGTTTGGCTCGGTTAGATTGGACAGATAAGACAAAAACTACAACAAAAAACTATGGAAAAATCATACCAGCGTTAGGATATTATACTCATCTCGGGACAAAAGAAAAAAAAAATCCATAGTATTCCAATTATTCAATTTTTGGGGGATTTTTCCTTGCTGTACTTGTAATGTTCCCAGTGAAAAATAACCGGCATGCAAACAAAAATGTTTACCAAGTATTGAAATCGATCTTTTTTATAAACTTGTTTACTTTCAGTTAGCATGGGTTTGCATTTCTTTTTGGAACTGGTTGATCTAGGCCTCATTGATCTGATCTTATGCACTTCATATCTGAGTAAAAATTGCCAAAATTATCTACTTTTCTTCTTCTTCTTCTTCTTCTTCTTCTTCTTACCTTCTTACAATTCTTAAATAAAGGAACATTTACTTGAGTAGAACAATGGCATAAGATATTAAGTCTTGTTTTCTGAGAAAAGAATATCAATATTAAGTGATTTTATACTTAAAACAAGGAAAAATATCTGGCAGTGGGGTCAAAAAATTAGCTTTATTCAAATTCCCTTTTTATTTTTTTTTTTGCAGTGTAAGAAATGCAGGTTATTATTTATTATTATTATTATTATTATTTTCCCACTCAAAAACTTTAAAAGGCCAATAATTTTTGAGTGGGAGCACCAGATTAAGTAAAGAAATGTAAGCATAGCACAAAGGTTAAACATGGTATACACCGCATCAATCAATCAATCAATCAATCAACCATCCTTTATTTTTTTTTTTGCAGTGTAAGAAATGCAGGACAAGGCTGATTTGACTGTCTTAATGAAGTAAACAGCAGTGAAACGGGTCTCTTTACATTTGAGAACAGAGGCGCATGCTAATTACATTATAGTTCCTGTATATTGGCATTTGTTGATCTGGTTTTGTCATTATAATAACGTCATGAAAAGGTGAGGTGTTTCCCCAGCTATATGCTAATATTTATGTTGGACTCAAATTTGCCTGTGTTTACCCAGCAGTCACTGTGTGTCGATATGCTTGTTAAAACTCACAGCTAACACTGCTTTGTGGACATGGTTTTATCATTTGATTTATGATCTATATGAGATACTTATGAATACATATGCAGACTTCGAGTGTAAATAATGAATGTTGCTGTGTATTTAAGTATCGGTTCCACCCGTTTAACTGTCTGTTTGAGGAAATATAAGATTTACTAATATTAGTGTTCAATTTCACAAAATAGTTCATGTGTAAAGATACCTCGGCAGTTAATACCAGCCTTCTAGGAAAGAGTGTGTAGTCTAATTACTAGTTTTAAATTGGTAAACTTTGCCACTCGTGAACTGTTTGTGCTACAGACATAAATAATGCATCCGTCATGTTGAGGAAATTACTTAATTACTCACAAAGCAACACTCTGGCATCATGGAAAAGATTTGCATAAGCAAAAAGCACTTATGTTTTCATCAAAATTGTTATACATTTGTAAACAGCCACCTCCTGCGATCATTCCTCTGTTTTCCTTCACTTGTACTATCTTTGTCCAGCGATGGCAGTCATGCTTTGTGAACAGCCGGCCCAGTCTGTGAGGATTAATGGACATTTATATTTCATTAAATCTGTTGCTCAGAGGAGAATAATGTATCATTCGGCGATATTGAAACATATGTCAAGCCTATCCTCTTACCCATAATTCAGTTAGACTCACATGTGATGCTCAAGTGTTATTACAGGCCAATATATCATCTGACATTTTTGTTTAAATCTAATGCAGTGACATTTATTGATTTGTAATGCCCAATACACTAGTTGAAGTATAGTTTTGTCTAACAGGCCTCATGAAATATCATTGTGTGTCCCGATGAGAAGCGGTTCTACTTCTCAGCCTTCTGAAGAGCTGGGTTTGGGACAGACAGTCGGTCTGCTGTCAGCTTGTGTTCAGTCTGTCACACTACACTCACCTCCTGCTGTTTCAGTAATCAATACAGGCCTGAAATCAGCAGCACTCTCCACCTCCCACACTAGCTGTTTTGTCCTGCTATCAATAATGTATTTCGTTCCCCCTTTCTAGTCCACACTCCGTCGACTCCACGCGCTGCTTTTTGCCAAACACACACTGGCTCACACAACATTGGGTCTAACATTTCTATTGCATTTGCTAATCATTAATCAATAATTCAGGGCGGCTCTCTGGTGGTGAAGAGTCTGTGCTTCCTGGAACATATGGCAGAAGGGCAGGAGACTCGGGTTTCAGACTCGTCTTATCACAAAACACAGCCAGGGAAAACAAGATGCTTCAAGTAGTGTTTCATGCGTTCGTCTCTGTCGTTTTTTCAAGAGCTGACTTTTGTTCGTCAGCTTGTTAGTGTTAATGAGCGTGTGACTCCGGTGGCCAAAGCAGCCGGTCGTAATTTGTAGCGTTAGTCGACGTGATGCTTATCACACGAGGCGCTTTTCATTTCCCACTCATATTTTTCCAGTCGTTCTTTTCTACACTCTTAAAAATAAAGGTTGCAACAGAGGGTTTTCACAGTGAGGCCATAGAAGAACCACTGATGGGCATAAGCAAAAAGCACTTATGTTTTCATCAAAATTGTTATACATTTGTAAACAGCCACCTCCTGCGATCATTCCTCTGTTTTCCTTCACTTGTACTATCTTTGTCCAGCGATGGCAGTCATGCTTTGTGAACAGCCGGCCCAGTCTGTGAGGATTAATGGACATTTATATTTCATTAAATCTGTTGCTCAGAGGAGAATAATGTATCATTCGGCGATATTGAAACATATGTCAAGCCTATCCTCTTACCCATAATTCAGTTAGACTCACATGTGATGCTCAAGTGTTATTACAGGCCAATATATCATCTGACATTTTTGTTTAAATCTAATGCAGTGACATTTATTGATTTGTAATGCCCAATACACTAGTTGAAGTATAGTTTTGTCTAACAGGCCTCATGAAATATCATTGTGTGTCCTGATGAGAAGCGGTTCTACTTCTTAGCCTTCTGAAGAGCTGGGTTTGGGACAGACAGTCGGTCTGCTGTCAGCTTGTGTTCAGTCTGTCACACTACACTCACCTCCTGCTGTTTCAGTAATCAATACAGGCCTGAAATCAGCAGCGCTCTCCACCTCCCACACTAGCTGTTTTGTCCTGCTATCAATAATGTATTTCGTTCCCCCTTTCTAGTCCACACTCCGTCGACTCCACGCGCTGCTTTTTGCCAAACACACACTGGCTCACACAACATTGGGTCTAACATTTCTATTGCATTTGCTAATCATTAATCAATAATTCAGGGCGGCTCTCTGGTGGTGAAGAGTCTGTGCTTCCTGGAACATATGGCAGAAGGGCAGGAGACTCGGGTTTCAGACTCGTCTTATCACAAAACACAGCCAGGGAAAACAAGATGCTTCAAGTAGTGTTTCATGCGTTCGTCTCTGTCGTTTTTTCAAGAGCTGACTTTTGTTCGTCAGCTTGTTAGTGTTAATGAGCGTGTGACTCCGGTGGCCAAAGCAGCCGGTCGTAATTTGTAGCGTTAGTCGACGTGATGCTTGTCACACGAGTCGCTTTTCATTTCCCAGGCATATTTTCTGCTTTTCTACACCCTTGAAGGGGTCATCGGATGCCCATTTTCTTCTTCTTTCAGTTGATATGATTCTTTAGGGTCTCAATGTAAAGTCTATAACATACTTTGGTTAAAATTTCTCAATGGTAGTGTAAAAAACACCCTTTTTACCCTGTCAAAATCAGCTCTGTTTTCAGCAAGCCGTTTTAGTCCATGTCGCTTTAAATGCTAATGAGCTCTGCTGACCCCGCCCCTCTCTTCCGTGGGGTGACGAGCAGACTGTAAACTTCAGCCGCAAAACTGACTAACTAGCACATTATTAGGAAAGGCGCTTTGCAAAGATTCATAAAAAACCTTATACGCACTTCTTCTGTAGATGAAGCTGGATCACGAATGATTCGCGCGAACATGAACACATTTCGGCAGATCGGGGATCGCTCATTCCCTTCAAAAACGAAAGTAACGTTAATCCTCTGCGTCTTCAGCGGCTCAGATGTCGGGAATAAATGACGACTGCTATGTTCATTAAGAAAGGGGATTTAAAAAAAAAAACACTGGGTGGATTTGTATCATTATAGGGTGGATGTGTACACACACTTACAACACACATTTATGTTCAAACAACAACAAAAGTTAATTTTGAATCAGATGACCCCTTTAAAAAATAAAGGTTCCAAGAGACGGTTTTAGCAGTGATGCCATTAAAGAACCATATTTGGTCCCCAAAGAACCTTTCATTCACTCCTTAAAATAACGTATTTCTTTAAAAGTTCTTTGAAGTTTGAAGAACATATAATCTTAAGTAACAATACTATTATATAATAATCTTAATAATCTTAAGAACCTTTTTCATGAATGTTAAAGGTTCTACAAGCAACCATTAAGGAGCCAATTATTATTTATTTATTTATCTGTTTGTTTGTTTGTTTAATTATTATTGTTAAATGCATTTTATTTTATTTTTAATAAATTTTAATATTATTATTATTAATAATTATTATTTTTTTTTTTGCACTGGTGCCATAGAAGATCCATTTTTGTTTCACCAAATACACTTTGGAATCATAATAAGTGAATAATAAGTGAATCATAATAAGTGTCCCTTAAATTGTTTGACTTCCATGTGATCGCTCATTTCCCACTCATATTTTGCCAGATGTGCTTTTCTACTCTTAAAAATAAAGATCGCAGAGGGTTTTCACAGCGATGCCATAGCGAAGAACCATTTTTGGCTCCCCAAAGAACCTTTCAGTGATCAGATCTTTCAAAAACAGATGAATCCCACACACTCATATTTTAATGCAGAGTTTCAGTCAGGTGATCTTCATCCAGCATTGTTTTCCTTAGTTACCTTTTAAAAGCAATGTCTGATAAAGGTCACAATATTTTTCTATTTTCCTTTTCCTATTTTATTTTGTTTAGACAACTTATTATTGTGTTTTAGTTTGATTTTCTATGTGCAATCATGTATTCATACTTTTTTTAGCATTCTACTTTTTTATCTCTTCTTCTTTGTTCGTTGTAATATGTGTCTTAAGATTCTCTGTTTAGTTTTTAGGGTGACTTTTTAACATTCATATGAAAAATAGCCTCTTTGGCTAATTCTGGCACATTTACAGCCATGTTTATTAATGTGCATTGCCCCTGTAAACAAATAAATTAAACTAAACTAAACATTACTGAGATGCTGCATTGCAACATGATTTGGAGTGCTATAACAGTTATTTTTATTAGACTATTGGCTTTTCTTTATTCCTATGCACCTGCTCATATGATTTGTAAGCAGTTGCGCTGAAGCTTTAATTATATTTCATGAACAGTAATTAAAAGAACCATTGTTTTCTGAATGCAAGGGACATTTTAATAATCTTGAGACCCTATTTTTCACTACAAAGAATGGAAAGGTTAAAGGTTCTTCATGAAACCATCAGTGCCTGTACTTTTAAGAGTGCATGTGGTAAATCACTGAATGTTTGATTTTTGTGCTGTCGCTCATTTTCACAGTCCTCCGGCGTCTCATTTTTCATCCCAATGTCTTTGGGTAAGGTGGCACAGCTCGGAGCGGATCATCTCGTGCACCCGTCCTGCGGTCTGGAGGTGAGGATGACCAGCGCAGAGCCTGGGGTTTTGGCTGGGAACGCTTTACATATGGACGCCTCTGTGGGCATCGATCTCTGGTGAAGGATGGCAGCTCTCACATTCACCCGTGACCCGCTGATAAATCGAGGATGGCACCATAACACTCGCACTACCAGCCCCGCTCTCGCTCCCAGGGCAAGCCTTTGTTGTCCCATAAAAACATATGCGCAATATTTAACTATTAGATGATGAGAACAGACTTCCCACACTCTCTGACCGCTGAATTTCTGTGCTGTTTCTGTGACCTTCGCAGTCGCTCCTGATTGCTGGATAAGGATCTTTACAGAAACTGCTGATTAGATTGTCATTTCTCTGCCAACTATCAGTCTTCTGAAATAATAAATTGGAAAAAATGTTAGCCATGTACAAATGTCTCCAATAAAACCATGGTTTGCTGGTAAGTCAACTCAAACACTCACAAAGAAGAAATTGTAGTTAGACAAAAAATATATATTTAACTGTGGCAACTGATTAGAAAAACATTTAAGCTAAAAGCTTTAGAAAGTAGAGGAAACGACTTTCTGAAAAGAAACACTTATTAGACTCTGTCTTTACACTTATGATTCTGTTCAAAAGTTTGGGTTCGGTAAGATTCGTTAAAGTCTCACCAAAGCTGCATTTATGTGATCAAAAAACTACAGTAAAATTAGTGGCATTGTGAAATATTATTCCAATTTTTAAATAACTGTTTTCTATGTGAATATCTGTTAAACTGTAATTTATTTCTGTGATCAAAGCTGTATTTTCAGCATCATTACGCCAGTCTTCAGTGTCACATGATCTTCAGAAATCATTATAATATGCTGATTTGCTGCTCAAGAAACATTTCTGATTATTATCAGTGTTGAAAACAGTTGTGCTGCACAATATTTTTGTGGAAACTGTGATACGTTTTATTTTTCAGGATTCACAGATGAATAGAAAGTAAAAAAAAAAAACAGCATTTATTTGAAATAGAAATTGTAACATTGTAACATTAAGTAACATTACTTTTTTGTAACATTATAAATGTCTTCACTGTCAATTTAATGCATCCTTGCTGAATAAAAGTAATATTTTCTTTCAAGTAGCATACATATGTAGTTTAAAGTCTGTTTAATGCAGTCTGGTTAGTGTAATGAGCGACTGATTTCAGACCTCCCAAGTCAGGTTTCTTAGGCAGTGCTAAAATCAGCCAGAGGGATGATTGGAAAAGTGTGTATGACACCAAATCCCTGGTTCTTTTATTTATTTATGTTCCTTTCTTCCACAGCTCTTCGCTGGCTAATTCTAATGAAGAGGCCTCCGATGGCTTCATTTGCGAGGGAGTTAATTGGTTTTGCTGCTTCCTGCTGGAGTGAGTGTGTGTTTGGGCGGCAAGTGCCTGTGCGTCTCTGTCGCCCCGTTAGCTCACACTTTAATTAGATCTGGCAGCCACCTCATAACGATAAATGCTGCAGAGATGAATGGAAATGCAAATGCTGTTGAAGTAGCCCCCGCCTTCACGGTCCACCATCATTAACACTTTCCTGCTGTCAAATCTTTCAATGTCATGTGCGGGAGGGAAGGGGTGTCCCGCTGCAGTGTGCTGGGATACGCAGAGTTAAAAGTCAGAGAGGATGATGGGAGGAGAGATCGCAGCACAAACGCTCCACGGAGGCTTATCCTCAAACTCCCAGACTCTCCAAAATCCATTGCACTACATCTGTGCAGCTCTGGCTGTGTCTGCCCCTCACAAACATAACAGCAGTTTGCTTCTGTGTTACAGATACAGGCATTAAGTGTAGAAAATTAAGATGAAAATGATGTTCAGAACATGTGTGATGAGCACTTCATGATGCTTTTCCTTCATTATCTGATCCAACTTACCCAGTTTATTTTTTTAGCAGCAGATCCTTTAAGTTCTGTAAGTTGCGAGGTGGGGCCTCCATGGATCTGACTTGTTTGTTCAGCACATCCCACAGATGCTGGATTGGATTGATATCTGGGGAATTTGGAGGCCAAGTCAACACCTCAAACACGTTGTTGTGCTCCTCAAACCATTCCTGAACCATTTTTGCTTTGTGGAAGGGCACATTATCCTTCTGAAAGAGGCCACAGCCACCAGGGAATACCGTTTCCATGAAAGGGTGTACATGGTCTGCAACAATGCTTAGGTAGGTGGTATGTGACCAAGTAACATCCACATGGATGGCAGGACCCAAGGCTTCCCAGCAGAACATTGCCCAAAGCATCACACTGCCTCGGCTGGCTTTCCTTCTTCCCATAGTGCATCCTGGTGCCATGGGTTCCCCAGGTAAGCGACACACATGCACCCGGCCATCCATGTGATGTAAAAGAAAACATGATTCTTCAGACCAGGCCACCTTCTTCCATTGCTGATGCCAATGTGCTTTCGATGGTGGACAGAGGTCAGTATGGGCACCCTGACTGCTCTGCGGCTATGCAGCCCCATATGCAACAAACTACGATGCACTGTGTATTCTGGCACCTATTCTGACCCTGGTGGCTCTGGACTCTTTCAGCAGGGTAATGCACCATGGAGGCCCCACCTCGCAACTTACAGGACTTAAACCATCCTAAATTTGATCTTACAATCATCTCTCAAATATGTGTACATGTGATTCATGGAATGAACGTACGTACAGAAAACGCATGTACACGTCTCTTTCAGATGTGGAATCTATGAATCGCAAATTATATTGAACTGAATGGTTTCAGCTCTCTGCTTGTAAACAACTTCTAATTAATGTCATTAACATGTAAAAGATCACCAGTCATCATCCAAATTCTTTACTTTAGAATAGCGAGCTGTAAGAACTGCTTACATTTTCAAAAACCTGTAGTACTCCGACAGGAAAAAGTGAGTACGTCTGCTCACCGTCAACACCACGGTGTGTAATGGTGTGTAAAGTGAGGCAGCACGAAGACGAAGGAGATAAGTTCACTAGTCTTTAATAATTCCATAAGAGCAAGGTAATTCCACGGTCAGGCAGGAGACACACATAGGGACGTACATTAAATAATGGACAGGGGATCACAGGACAGACTCGAACTAAATACACAGGCAAACGAAGATAATTAACAAGACACACCTGAACCAAATGACAATCAATGGGAGACAGAAACTAGATCAGAGAACACGTGGGGAATGAAAACGAACTCAAAGTCCATGTAATGGTGACATATCGCCCCGCTCCCGGAAGGCGCGACCTTGCGCCTCAGAAACAACAACGAGTGGGATGGGTGGGGGACTTAGGAGGGGGACAAAGGAGTGGAAGTGGGATGGTTACAGGGGACGGCGATGGGCTGGCATACAAAACTGGAGGAGGTTCAGGAGGAGGACGGACCACCAGGAGGAGGACAACTAACAGAGTCTAGGGTGGAGATGAAGGAGGGAGGAGCCATGGTGGAATCAGGAGGAACCATGGCGGATCGGACAGAGGGAGGAGCCAGGATGGAGACAGACGGAGCCAGAGTGAAGACATGATGACTTGGAGCAGGAGGAAGCCATGAAGGCGACCTACGGTGGAGCCGACGGAGGGAGGAGCCATGGTAGAGGAAGGGCTGACGACTCCAGGGGACTGACCGACGGCGGCGAAGCAGGTGGTGGTGGAGCTCGAGGTGGAGACCGAGAGCCGATGAGCCAGGGCGACGAGGAAGATCTGGAGGGCCAAGGCGGAGCAGATGGCTCCGGCGACCGAGCCAGAGGGAAGGAGGAGCCTGACAGAGCCGGAGAGACGGAGGTACGAGGCGCAGCCGGAGGAGTGGAGTCCCGAGGAGACGGATGGTCGACGACTGACCAAGGCAGAGCCAGAGGGACGAGGGAGCCGGCGGAGCTGGTGGACTGACAGGCCACGGCGAAGAGGAGGGAGCTAGGAGCCATGGTGGAGCCTCTGGGTCGACGGGCCGAGGCGGAGTCCGGGACTCAGAGGTGGATGCATTGTCTCTTAAAGTGACCGCGCCTAATTTACTAGCTGCTGTCGGTGTCCTTGATGTTAATCCAAGAAATTAAGAGAGAAAATCTCTCATCGCTCTTTACTGAATTACTTTGTAGTTTTAACAAGAATTAATCCATATTAAATTTATTCAGAGAAGACTATGCAATGGCAGAGTCAGAGACTCAGAGGCTGGAGGCGGAGACAAGGGTTCCTCCAGCCATGATGCCGATGGAGACTGGCAGACCCGTGGCGACAGATAGAGGGCTGAGCGGGAGCTGAGGGGCTGACACAGAGAGCCGTGTCTCACAGCCCTTGAACACTGAATTGAGTTTTGCCTCTTCTTGCTCTTGAACCGACAAATACATAGAAAATTATGTCAGAATACCTGTCTTTGCGAGTATCCTCGGACAAAAATGGTTGGTTATGTCTTAAGCGAAAGTGAACAGTTGAGAAAGAAATCGGATGTATATCATTATATTGGATGCATTGTCTCTTAAAGTGACCGCGCCTAATTTACTAGCTGCTGTCGGTGTCCTTGATGTTAATCCAAGAAATTAAGAGAGAAAATCTCTCATCGCTCTTTACTGAATTACTTTGTAGTTTTAACAAGAATTAATCCATATTAAATTTATTCAGAGAAGACTATGCAATGATATTTTACATTTGATTATTCGGTTTCTGTACCTGGAAAACCAAACTTAAACATTGTTTAATTTTTATCTTTGTTCTCTTTATTTAGTTGTGCTATTTACACAATACACATAACGGGGCCCATGGGTACAACCTGCAAACCCCAGCTAATCATTTTCATACCGCGGACGCTAAACATTCTTGCAAACTGTTTAAATGGTATACATGCAGACATTCATATGAGGAGTTTTAAACAGCAAATTAATCATTCAGAGAACAAATTTTAATTTTGAACATGAACATTTTACTGAGGTTCAGACCTCAGTAACCCCATAGTTGGCTACGGGCCTGGTTAGAAGCAGAAAAAAAAAATGTCAGCGAGTTTGACAAGGGCCAAATTGTGATGGCTAGACGACCATCAGAGCATCTTCAAAACTGCAGCTCTTGTGGGGTGTTCCCGATCTGCAGTGGTCAGTATCTATCAAAAGTGGTCCAAGGAAGGAGCAGTGGTGAACCGGCGACAGGGTCATCATGGGAGGCCAAGGCTCATTGATGCACGTGGGGAGTGAAGGCTGGCCCGTGTGGTCCGATCCAACAGACGAGCTACTGTAGCTCAAAAAGTGCATCAAATACTATATGATACAAAACATAAAACACGTGCAAACTTCTGACTATTATTTTATATGTCAGGCTTTACAGGGTTAAGCAGAAGCTTTGGATCAAATCAGTGTTATTTTAGTATCATTGAGATAATATTATTGTTTTTGTTAATATTTTAAATTAGATTTTATATTTATATTTTCTGGTTTTATTTTAACGGAAGTTAAAGTTTTAGTAATTTTGTTGTGTGTTTTGTTATTTTTATTAGTTTTTGTTCTTTTAATATGTCTATACAGTTATTATTCATTTTTTTATTTCAGGTTTAGTTTTAGTTATTTTAGTCAATGTTTATTTTATTTCAAGTAAAGGTTTTGTTTATGGTTATAGTTTTATGTTCAGTTTTAGTTGTAGTTAACTTTAAAACCCCTGGATCGAATGCTTTTTTAATATCACAAGAAACATGAATTCAATCTGTAACTCAGCCACCTCAGCTCACTGACTGCAGTAATAATACAGATCTCAAGAAATACAGAAATTGAGTGAATCAGTCAGCACTGATGTGTGTTGATCGTGGTTTGTTGGTGGCGGTATGGTGGAAGAGCTGGACGCTCGCTGATATTCGAGTAGGTTTGTGCGTCTGATAAAACGCCTCCGCTCATGAACGACATGTTTCGCCTCATTGCAGTGACACCTTAGAGCCGCACTCATGTGTTCAACATGCAGGACCTGCTTCAGCTCCATGAGGTGGAGTCTTTGATTACACACACGTTCTCTGTGTGTGTGTGTGTGTGTGTGTGTGTGCATAAGAAAGTACATTGGATTGTTTAAGTAGTGGGTGTGCGTGTGTGTTTCTGTTAATGAAATGTTGCATGACTTTTTTTTATGCATATATATGCTGTATTTATACATCCAGTATATGTGCATATACACACGTGGTCAGAATTGTTGGTACCCTTGGTAAATATGATCAAAGAAGGCTGAAAATAAATATGCATTGTTAATCATTTTTATCTTTTATTTAAAAAAATTCACATAAATCTAACCTTTCATTGGAGAATAAGAATTTAAAATGGGGGGAAATATCATTATGACATAAATGTTTTTCTCTAATACACGTTGGACACAATTAACAGCACCCTTTTATTCAATGCTTTTTGAAACCTCCATTTGGCATAATAACAGCTCTGAGTTTTCTCCTATAATGCCTGATGAGGTTAGAGAACACCTGACAAGAGATCAGAGAC